>NW_026988502.1:600000-794528 GCF_030222135.1 Aotus nancymaae | reverse complement strand
CAACAAAGATGGCTTAGCAAAATGAATGGTCATTTTTATGTAATTGAACCTGTAATTAAAAACCTTATAAAGAAAACTACAGTCTCACATGGCTTAAGAAGTGAATTCTTTCCAAATGCTTAAGGAAGAAATAGCACACATCTTACGTAAACTGTCAAAAACAGGAGAAGAAACAGTTTCCAAATTGTTTAACCAGCATAGCCTTAATATTTCATATTGAAACCTAATAGGACATCACCAGAAAGGAAACTTACACTCCACTTCCTCTTGTGAACTAAGTACAAAATTACCAAATGAACTACGAGTAAACCCATTTCAACCACATATAAAATGGGGTTGATCATATATCACAACCAAGTTGACTGATTTCCAGTGAGTTAACATTCAAAAGCCAATCACTGTAAGCTACCTTATCAACATAAAAAGATAACAAAAAATGCTCAATCAACAAACAAAAAAGCAATTGATAAAATTCAGTACCCATTCATAAATTTGAAAACTGAGCTAACACAGAGGAAGCAACATTCCCAGTTAAACACCCCTGCAGTTGAGAATAGTGACACAACTTATTTGCAGCCAAAAGATAAAAACTGAAGTATAATCTTACAACTTTTGAGAAATCTATGTTTTTCAGCTAAAAAGAGACAGACTTGGCCTTTGAATCATCTCTTTCCCTCCCAGGAAGGCAATCCAAGGCCTGGAAAAACAGCAGCTACATTGTAACCACAAGAACAAAAGCTATAGGGCTAAGGAAGTACCAGGAAACTGACAAGAGCCTTGCACTGCCTTCCTCTGAACATTTTTGTTTTTGAGACAAAGTCTCGCTGTCGCCCAGGCTGGAGTGCAGTAATGCCATCTTGGCTCACTGCAACCTCTGCCTCCCAGGTACAAGCATTTCTCCGGCCTCAGCCTCCAGAGTCTACAGGCATGTGCCACCACGCCTGGCTATTTTTTGTATTTTTAGTAGAGATGGGGTTTCACCATGTCAGTCAGGATGGTCTCGATCTCCTGTGTGATCTGCCTGTCTCCGCCTCCCAAAGTACTGGGATTACAGGTGTGAGCCACCGTGCCTGGCCTCTTCTGCACAAAACGAACCTATTACTTCATTTTTGCCCACTGCCAATCACCTCCCTCCACATCTTAGAGCATCACACTTCCCTAACCTAGAAACAACCCCCAGCCTTATCACCGGGAAGGTGGATTTGAGAGCTGTTTTTCTGCTTCCTCCTTTGGCTGCCTTGTAAATCCATCTTTTTTCTTTTGCAAAACCCATGTCACAAGTGGTGGACTTGCTGTGCACAGGCAGAATGTACCTAGACCTGGCCAGTGACACCGCGGATGGCCAACGGCTGCCTCTTTCCTTCCTCCTTCCACATCACACATAAAGGCCCCTTTTGGCCAACTCTTCCTCTGGGAAGCCCCTCCTCAAAGGGCACAGAACTGATGGGGAAGCCAGAGAGAGGGAGCTCAGAATGGAGGCAAAAAGCCAGGAATGTGGAGGCCGACTTCTGCTCAGCTTTGCTCCCTTGCTTAGAGAGGCTGGAGCCCAGGGCATCAGCCACAGGCCTCAGGACAAACCCTGGGCCGAGGAAAACAGAGCTGGATGAATCCTTGGAGACCATGAGATCCACTGTCTCACTCTGCAGACTGGGAAATCGGCTCTGACTCCGGCTGTGGATTGCGGCAGGTCCCAGGCCACTAACTGTCCTCTCTGGCCAGCACCACTGCAGCCTGGGCCTCAGCTGGTGGAGCAAATCAGGCTCATCCACTGCCAAGCAACTGCAACAAGGGCATGCAGCAGTCGTGGGCAGAGCCCAGGCCAGGACGTCAGCCTGCAGCTGGGGCCTGGCTAGGCCAGACACGGGGCCGGGTGCACAGCAGGGAGGGTGCCTGCCCATCTCGACAGCCATCCTCCTCCTGGGCACACTCACCGAAAGGCACACCTTAAAACAAAATAAAATATATTATCAAATATTCCAGGGCGGGTGCAGTGGCTGACGCCTATAACCCCATCACTTTGGGAGGCTGAAACAGGTGGATCACTTGAGGTCTGGAGTTCAAGACTAGTCTGGTCGACATGGTGAAAGCCCTGTCTCTACTAAAAACACAAAAATTACCCCAGCGTGGTTGCATGTGCCTGTAAATCCGGCTACTCCGGAGACTAAGGTGGGAGAATCGCTTGAACTTGGGAGGTGGAGGTTGCGGTGAGTGAAGGGCAACAGAGCAAGACTCAGTCTCAAGAATAAATAAATAAATAAATATTTCAAACATACATAAATGTGTAGGAGCCCATATGCCAAACCCCTGGGTACCACTCTCTGGGGTTATCAGAACATACTCATATGTAGTGATACTTGCTTCAGACTTTCTGGTTTCATGAACTAAAACAAACTTATATATGAAATAAAGCCCCCAGAACCTCCCCCTACAGGCTTATTCCGCTACCAGTCCCTCCAGGTACCCACTCCTCTGAATTCAGAGTTCATAACTCTTGTGCAATATTTTATAGTTCTACCACTTATGCGGATGTCTTTAAACATATTTTTAAATGTTAGCTAATATGTGTATGTCCTATTTGTTATACGTGACTTGTACATGTTATTGAAAACTTTGTTTTGGTTAACTTCTTTTTTTCTTTTTCTTTTTTTTGACAGTCTCGCTCTGTCTCAGGCTGGAGTGCAATGGCACCACGTCGCTCACTGCAACCTCTGACTCCCTGGTTCAAGTGATTCTCCTGCCTCAGCCTCCTGAGTAGCTGGGATTACAGGCACGCACCACCACGCCCAGCTAATTTTTATATTTTTAGTAGAGATGGGGTTTCACCATGTTGGCCAGGATGGTCTCCATCTCTTACCTCGTGATCCACCCGCCTTAACCTCCCAAGTACTGGGATTATAGGCATGAGCCTATCCTTGTCATTTCTATGTCCAATTCCCTCATTCCTATTGATGCTAAATCTCTTGCTATTTTGCAGATCAGATCCTTCAAGTTTCCTTTTCTATTTTTTTTTTCAGATGGAATCTTGCTCTGCTTCCCAGGCTGGTGCACAGTGGTGCAATCTCGGCTCACTGAAACTTCTGCCCCTGGGTTCAAACGATTCTCATGCCTCAGCCTCCTGAGTACCTGGGACTACAGTCACGTACCAACATAGCCAGCTAATTTGTGTTTTTAGTAGAGATGAGGTTTCACCATGTTGGCCAGGCTAGTTTCAAACTCCTGATCTCAGGTGAGCTGCCCACCTTGGCCTACCAAAGTGCAGGGATCACAGGCTTCACAACCACTGTGCCTGTAACTTTTCTATGAATTACGTGTTTATATTGTTTGCCCACTTTTCTTTTGGTTGGCTGACGTTTAAAAATATTAGTTTATAAGAATTCCTTAAATATTCTACATATGTATCCTCTGTCGATTATATGAATTGCAAATATCTGCTCTTGATCTACAGTTTCTCTTTAAACTTTGTTTGTGGTATTTTTGGTTGAAAAGAAGTCTAATACTTTGGCGAAATCAAATCTATCACCATTTCTCTTTTGAGCTTATTCTTTTAATATCTTTTTCTTTTGAGACAGACTCTCACTTTGTTGCCCAGGCAGGAGTACAGTGGCTAAATCACAACTCACTGCAGCCTCAAGTTCCTGGCCCCCAGTGATCCTCTCTCCTTAGCCTCCTGAGTAGCCAGGACTACAGGCATGCAGCCGACCAAGTAGCTAATTTTGTGTGTGTATATATATAACATAACAAGACCCTATCTCTCCATACATATATATGGAGAGACAGGGTCTTGTTATGTTACCCTGGCTGGTCTGGAAGTCCTGGGCTCAAGCAACCCTCCTGCTTTAGCCTCCCAAAGTGCTGGGATTATAGGTGTGAACCACCACACCCAGCCACTTTCAGTACTTTATTTAAGAAACTACTTTCTATGTACTATAGACTGAATGTGTTCCTTCAAAATTTATATGTTGAAATCCTAGCCTCCAATGTAATGGTGTTAGGAGGTGAGGCCCTTGGGAGGCAATTAGGTCAGGAGAGTGGAGCTCTCAAGATGAATTAGCACCTCCATAAGAAGAGATGCAGAGCCGGGTCCCTTGCTCTCAGGCCCCTCTGCTCCATTCTCTGGGACAGGAGAGTCCTACCTGCTCGTGGGGCCACTTCAGCCTCTCCTCTGGGGTCCTAGTCTTGGGCTTGAAGCCACTCTGGGGGTCTTCACAGTGCTTGGCCTCAGGAGGGAGGTTCAGTGACTTGGGTTTCGCTTCATGCCTGCTGGGGCTGCAGCTGGCCTTGCTGGGCATGCAGGCCTCTGTAGAGTCCCCAGGTCTCAGTTCAGGCCCATGCTCAGGGCTGGCCTCACTGGCGCTGGTGATGCTGGTCATGCTCAGGCTCCTCTTGATCACGGCCATGATAGGGTCAATGTCCTCCTCCTGGTCCTCCAGGTCCCCGTCCCCATGCCTCAGGTGGTACGGGGAGGCACCAGTGTTCCCGTTGGCCTCTGTGGGGTAGTAGCCCTAGTAGCCTTCTTTGCTGGGACAGTCGTGGCCATCTTATTCCTGGTCGTGGGCCTCCAGGACAGAGGGCTCGTCCTCTGTCCAGGATGGGCAGGTGGCCGTCCGGGTAGTCCTGGCTGCCCTCAGCACAGTGGCTATGGGGCTGCAGGCCCGCTTAGTCCAGCCACTCCTCTCCTGTCCCACAGTAAGACTCTCCTGACCCAGAGAAGGTAGCAGAGGTGCCTGAGAGCAAGGGACCACCTGGTACAGCCCCCGGAGATGCTGAAGTGAGGTGGGCTGGGTGCCTTACAGTTCTAATGGTGGCTGAGCTCTTCACTGGTTGGTCCAGTTAGGAGGCGTGTAGTGTGGATGCTCCTGGCACGTGTCAGTGTAGACGGGGTGCGTGCCGTGGGCCAGGTACTCCTCCCCATTGAAGTCCCTGCCCTCCAGGTAGCTATCGTCCTCGGGGCAGTAGTGGATGTAGTAGGTGATGCCCTCCTCCTCCTCCTCGGAGGTGTTGTTCACGTAGCTGGAGTCCCCATCGGGGCTGTGGCTGTAGCACTCCTACTCCTCGGACATAGGGTTCTCTGGCCATAGGGCGGCCAGTTCCAGGCCCTCGGGCACATAGTCCTCTAAGGGCAGCTCCTTGTCTTCGCTCCTGGCCGTGGGGAACAGGGCCCGGCCTTGCTCTGTGGTCCAACATGCCACTCCTCGCGCTCTCACACTTTCGGTGCGCCATGGCAGGCACTCACACAGCCATCATCTCCTGGAGGAGGCAGCCAGTATGGGAGGAACATTGGGAAGGACAGAGTCAGAACCTCACAAAGCCTGGCCACACACGAGGCCACTCCACCCCCACAGCACCTCACCACATTCTCCCACAGCAACAGCAAATGACAGCTGAAGATTTTCACTACAGCAATCTTTCAAAAAACTGAAAACGACCTAAGTACCCGTAAATAAAAGAATGATTAAATAAATGACGGCAGAGTTCGCGTACTGCAAGAGCTGACAGCGTTTTTAAAGAGGCAGGGCAATGCACACTACAGTGAGGGATCTTAAAGGTCTGTTTTGGAGGGAAAATGGCAAGTGAGCTACAGTCAGTGCACATGTGTAGATCCCAGTTCCAGCTCTGTCAAGATGGCTAAAGAATACGCACACACTCCCCAGCCCATACACGGATGCAAACATACATAGAAAGGGGGAGCCCGCAAAGGCTTGTCAGCCATGTCCTCTGGGGAGGGGAGGGGAGAGAGGTGGGAGCAGAGGGGGCTTGCACATTTTACTTTATTAAAGATGTTTGTACTGGTTGAGTCTTTTACCAAATCGTATTTGATTATTCACCAGCATTATAATCAAACCCACCTGTGCGCCTTTGAGGGTCTCCTCTTCTAGCTGGGGAGATGTCAGCACTGAGACAGAACAACCCGTGGGGAAGGGCAGACAGCGAGGGGAGGGAGCAGGACTTCGCATACCCGCCGCCACTCTGGGCGTCAGGAGAGGTGGCAAAAAGGCCAGTCTCCTCCTGGAAGGTGGCCACTGGGGCAGAGGGGCCAGCCTCCCAGGCAATCGGGACGTGAGCACACCCCATGGCACAGCCAGAGACGCCAGAAACACCGGAGGCAGTGCTGACCCAAGGGAGGGTGGGACCAGGGAATGTGTCGGCCAGGATAGCTGAGGTTGCCCAGATGGGCAGTATAAATTTGGGGAAAACTAAATAATTCCATTTCATTCAACGGGTAGCTTGTGTGGCCGGGGCTGTGTGGTGTGTGCGTGAGATACAGTGTGTAGTGTGGTGGGTAAGAAGTGTGGGGTGTGTGTGTGTGTGTGTGTGGTGGCAGGGCATCCTTGAGGGTGAGTGTGTGCAATATACTGTGTATAGCGTGTGGTTGTGGTGTATGTGATGCATGTCTGGTATGTGTGGAGTGTGATGTACTGTGGAAGGGTTGAGTGTGTATGTTTCGTGTGTATGGTGTAGTGTGTATGGTGTAGTGTGTGGTATGTATGGGGTGTGTGTGGTGTGTATGGGGTGTGTGTGGTGTGTCAGGTGTGTAAGGTGTATGCATGTATATTACGTGGTGTGTGTGGTATCTGTGTAGTGTGAATAAGTCGTCTGTGGAAGGTGATGTGCTGTATGGATGATGTAACATGTATGTGGAGTGTGCTGTCCTGTGTGTGTGGAATTTATGAAGTGTGTAAGGTGCGTGGCATGTATAGGGTGTGTAGGTGTTTACAAAATCTGTATGTTGTGTACGTATGGTATTACATGGTATGTGTGGTGTGTATGCTGTCTGTGGTGTGTATGAGGTATATCTGTGGTGTGTAGTACGTGTGGAGAGGACATGGTGTACATGAAGTATGTGTGTGGGATCTGTGTGGTGTACATGGGTTAAGTATGTGCTGTGTGTGAGGTGGGCATGGTGTATACGTGCTTTGTGGTGTGTGAGGTGCATATGATATGCGTGTTGTGTGTGGTGTGTATGGGGTATGTGTGTGAGGAAGGTATGATATGTGTATGGTGTGTGGTGTGTCTGAGGTGGGCATGGTATATATGTGGTGTGTGGTGTGTAAGGTGGGTATGATATGTGTGTGGTGTACCTGCGGTGTGTGGGGTGTGTGTGAGATGGATATGATATGTGTGTGCTTTGTTTGTAGTGTATAAAGGTTAGTGTGTGGGGTATGTGAAGTGGGCATGGTATATATGTGGTGTGTGTTGTATATGGGTTAAGGATGTCTGGTGTGTGAGGTGGGCATGATATGTGTATAATGTGTGTAAGGTGGGCATGGTAGTATGTGTGGTGTGTGTGGTGTATATGCATTAAGTGTGTGGTCTGTGTGAGATGGACATGGTATATAAGTGGTGTGTGAGGTGGGTATGTGTGCTGTATGTGGTGTGTACGGGTATGTGTGTTAGGTAGGGATGATGTATGTATGATGTGTGTGACGTGGGCATGGTATATATCTAGGGTATGGTGTATGAGGTGGATATGACATGTGTGTTGTGCGTGGTGTGTATGGCGTATGTGTGTCGTGTGTGTGAGGTGGGTATATGTGTGGTGTGTACGGTGTGTGTGGGGGGCGTATGGGTTAAGTGGCTGGTGTTTGTGAGGTGGGCACGGTATACACGTGGTGTCTGTGACGTGGTTGTTATACACGTGTGGTGTGTGTGAGGTGGGTATGATATGTGTATGGTGTGTGTGAGGTGGACATGGTATGTGGGTGGAATATGTGTGGTGTATATGGGTTGAATGTGTGGGGTGTGTGAGGTGGGCATGGTGCATATGTGCTGTGTGGTGTGTGAGGTGGGTATGAGAAGTGTATGGTATACATGTGAGGTGGGTATGATACGTGTGTAGTGTGTGTGATGTACATGGGTTAAGTGTGTGGTGTGTCTGAGGAGGATACGAATATATGTGGTGTGTGGTGTGTGAGGTGGGTATGATATGTCTGTGCCGTGTGTGTGTGGTATATATGGGTTAAGGGTGTGGGGTATGTGAGGTGGGCATGGTATATATGTGGTGTGAGAGGTGATATATGTTGTGTGGTGTGTATGGGGTATGTGTGTTAGACGGGTATGATATAATGTATGGTGTGTGTGAGGTGGGCATGGTATGTGTGGTGTGTGTGTGGTGTACATGGGTTAAGGGTATGGGGTGTGCGAGGTGGGCATAGTATATATGTGGTGTGAGAGGTGAGTAAATGTGTTGTGTGGTGTCTATGGGGTACGTGTGTTAGATGGGTATGATATATGTATGCTGTGTGTGAGGTTGGTATGGTGTGTGTGGTGTGTGTGTGGTGTATATGGGTTAAGTGTGTAGGGTGTGTATGGTGGGCATGGTGTATATGTGGTGTGTGGTGTATGACGTGGGTATGACTTTTTTGTGTGTGGTGTGTATGGGGTATGTGTGTGAGGTGGGTATGGTTAAGTGTATGGTGTGTGAGTGAGGTGGGGATATGTGTGTGCTGTGCGTGTAGTGTGTATGGGTTAAGTGTCTGGGGTGTGTGAGGTGGGCATGGTATATATGTAGTGTGCGGTGTGTGAGGTGGGTATGATATGTGTGTAGTGTGTGGTATGTATGGGCTATGTGTGTGGTGTGTGCGAGGTGGGCACGGTATGTGTGTGGTGTGTGTGCTGTATATGGGTTAAGTGTGTGGTGTGTATGCGGTGGGCATAGTGTATATGTGCTCTGTGAGGTGGGTACGTGTGTTGTGTAAGGTGTGTATGGACTGTGTGAGGTGAGTATGTATGTATGTGGGGTGTGTGTGGTGTACATGAGTTAGGTGTGTGGTGTGTAGGGGGTATGTGTGTGGTATATGTGAGGTGGGTATGTATGTTGTGTGTGGTGGGTATGGCGTATGTGTGTGTGGTGTAAGTGAGGTCGGCATACCATGTGTGTAGTGTGTGAGAGGTGGGTATGATGTGTGTGGTGTGCATAGGTATGGGTGTGCTGTGTGTGAGGCAGGCATGATATGTGTGTGGTGCATGTACACATGCATACCTGTGCACTGCAGATGACAGGCAGGCCGGCAGCCCGGGACACGCAGCAGTGACCAGCTCAGCCAAGGTAGGGCTCGGGGTGGGAGTGGCCAGGCCCCTGGCAGCTCAAGATCTTGGATGCACTAAGAGCCTAGGAGGAGACAACAAGCTGTGTCACCATCTCCACCCAAGTTCATCACTCACGTGAACCTCTAAGATGCACTGAAACGGTTCCACTTCTGATTAGAACCAGAAACACTCCAGATGGGCTCAGCACAGCCAAAGGGCAGGGAACTGTCCTCAATGTTCTCCTTCACCATCTGCAGCCAGATCTACCACCAGCAGCCTTGCCAGGCAGTGCATACCTTGTGAAAGGGGCCCGGCCCAGGGGCAGGTCCCGCCCCCCACCTCCCGTGCCCCCAACCTGGTGCCTGGAGCCCAGGGGCAACGGGGTGTGGGGTCTTTTAACTGAGAAGTTTTTCTCTCTGGGCGTTATTATAAAGGAAAAGGGAAGGGGGCAAAGATCCAGATTCAGGTTCTCCGGTGACAGCGAACCCAGAGGCGACCCCAACCGAGTTGCCACCCAGCACTGGGAATCGACGCCAGTGCCAAGTGAGGATGGAGGAATGCACCAGCCACCAGCGGCCCACTCAGCCGGGCGGTGGGACTCGAGTGCCCTCCAACCCCCAGACACAGCCTCTAGCCGGCACCAGGTGGCCATTCGCTGCCAGGCTCCCCCACCCAACCCAGGGATGCAGGAGCCACCGCCTAGTACCCGCTGCACACTCCCTCCACCGCTGGTGGGAGCAGGACGTGGCCCAGAGGAGAGGAGTCGGGCCGCTGGGCTGCTTCCGTAGATCCCAGCAACAACTGCCCCGCAGCTCCGCCGAGTACACAAGGCAGTGCTCCAGAGCACTGGGGCCGCAACCTCCGGCCGCCCCCAACGCGTCCGGGTGCCTCCAGCGCCGCAGGAGACCCCAGGCTGCCACCGCCTGCGAGTCAGACAGCCTGAGCCCCCCAGCTTACCTGGCCAGGGTGCGGAGCTGCTGCAGCGCGCTGCAGTCCCGAGGAGCCGCCGCCCGCTCCAAAAGCAGTCCACGTAACTGGACAAATAGAAGTCCCTTTACACAAGTCCAATAATCAATCACATCTTCTTTATATACTCACAGTGAGGCTTTTTTTTTTTTTTGGAAGGCAGCTTTTCAAATGTGTTTATTAGAATGCACGCTGACTCTGCTATAATTTAAAGAAAACACAGCTATGCTAACATCCGTTGCCCTCATTAGCATTTGTTTTTTAAGGTTTTGTCAAACTTTCAAAAAATCCTTTTCCAAATAGTTATTCACGGCTAATTGCCCATCAGAACAAGGTCCCCAGGCTTTTAGAGACACTTCCATTGTGAAATGCACGGGGGCCCCCACCCCAGCCACCAGGCCACCCACCACTGGCCACGGCAGTGTGTGAGCAGCAGCGCCCCCACGTCTTTGCCACTGCCCTGCTGGTCTGAGTACACTCCTGAAGATCGACAGACTCTCCCACAGACACTGCCCCACCATGAGTAGATCCAGGGCAGCAGGGTAGAAATGGACTCTCTTCTAGGGTGGGAGTAGGGGAGTCTTCTGTGAAACATCAGTGGCCAATCAGCCCTCAGAAAGACTTCACTCCTGAGTCTGAGGGGTGAGCATAAGAGTGGCCGCAGCATTCACACAACATGCTTCATAACTGGACCAGTGAAGTGCTCAGCCACCATTAGAACTGCAAGGCACCCACCCCTCCCACCCCCTCGCTTCAGCATCTGCGAGGCCTCTACCAGGAGGTTCCTTGCTCTCAGGCCCCTCTGCTCCCTTCTCTGGGACAGCCAGGGTCCTACCTGCTCGTGGGGACACTTCGGCCTCTCCTCTGGGGTCCTGGTGTTGGGCTTGAAGCCTCTCTGGGGATCTCCGTGGTGCTTGGCCTTGGAAGGGAGGTTCACAGTGACTTGGCCCTCGCCTCGTGCCTGCTGGGGCCTTGCTGGCAAGGCAGGCCTCTGCAGAGTCCCCAGGCCCTGACTCAGGCCCATGCTCAGGGCTGGCCTCATTGGCGCTGGTGATGCTCACCATGCTCAGGCTCATCTTGATCTCGGCCACGATCTGGTCGATGTCACCCTCCTGGTCCTCCAGGTCCCCATCCCCACACCTTAGGCAATAGGGGGAGGTGCCAGTGTTCCCATTGGCCTCTGCCGGGTAGTAGTTCTGGTAGCCCTCTTTGCTGGGACAGTGGGGCCCATCTTCTTCTGGTCACGGGCCTCTAGGACGGAGGGCTCAAACTCCCGGATGGGCAGGTAGTGATCCAGGTAGTCCTGGCTGCCTTCAGCCCTGTGGCCCTGGGGGTGTGGGCCTGCCGAGTCCGTCCATTACTCCACTGATGGCCTCCTGGCACTCGTCGCCATCCACTGCATGCACGCTGTGTGGGCCAGGTACTCCTCTCCATTGCAGTCCATGCCCTCCAGGTAGCCGTCACCCTTGGGACAGTAGCGGACGTAGTAGGTGATGCCCTCTCCTCCTCCTCAGAAAGGTCCTCGTCATAGTGTCCTCCCTCCCTGGAGGTGTTGTTCACATAGTTGGAGCTGGAGTCCCCATCGGGGCTGTGGTTGTGGCACTCCTGTTCTTCGGGCATGGGGCTCTCTGGCCACAGGGCGGCCAGCTCCAGGCCCTCAGGTACATGGCCTCCAATGGCCGCTCCACGTCCTCGCTCTTGGGCTCCTGGCACTGCAGGACAGGGCCTGGTCTTGCCCTGTGGTCCAACATGCCGCTCCCCACATTCTCACACTTCTGGTGGGCCATGGTGGGCACTAACACAGTCGTCATCTCCCGGAGGCAATCACTGTAGAAAGGAACACTGGGAAGAATACACAGAACCACACAAAGCCTGGCCATGCACCAGGCCACTCTACCACCACGGCATCTCCCACCACGTTCTCCCACAGCAAGATGAAAAATGACAGCTAAAGGTTTTCATTGCAGCAATCTTTTTTTTTTTTTTTTTGAGACAGAGTCTCACTCTGTCACCCAGGCTGGAGTGCAGTGGCGTGATCTCGGCTCACTGCAACCTCCACCTCCCGGGTTCAAGCAATTCCCCTGCCTCAGCCTCCGAAGTAGCTGGGACTACAAGCTCGCATCATTACGCCTGGCTAATTTTTGCATTTTTTAAAGAGACGGGGTTTCACCATATTGGTCTGGCTGGTCTTGAACTCCTGACCTCGGAATCCACCTGCCTCAGCTTCTCAAAGTGGTGGGATTACAGAAGTGAGCCCCTGCACCCAGCTGGTAATCTTTTAAAAAACTGGAAACAACCAAAGTACCCATAAATAAGGGGATGGTTAAATAAATGAAAGAGTTCGTGTGCTCCAAGAGTCGATGGCGTTTTTAAAGAGGCAGGGCAACAGGCACTACAGTCAGGGATCTTAAAGTCCTGTTTTGGAGGGAAAATGGCAAGTGAGCTACACAGTCAGTGCACGTGTGTAGATCCCAGTTCCAGCTCCGTTAAGATGGCTAGAGAACACACACACACTCCCCAGCCCATACACGGACGTGAAGGCACACAGAAAGGGGGAGCTCCCCAAAGGCTTGTCAGTCGTGTCCTCAGGGGAGGGGAGGGGAGGGGAGAAAGGTGGGAGCAGAGGGGCCATGCACATTTTACTTTATTGAAGATGTATGTACCGGTTGAGTTTTTTACCAAAACGCATTGATTATTCACCAGCATTATAATGAAACCCACTTGCGCATCTTTGAGGGTCTCTCTTCTAGCTGGGGAGATGTCAGACGTGAGACAAAATGTCCCGTGGGGAGGGAAGGAAGTAGAACTTCCCGCACCAGCCGCTGCTCTGGGCCTCAGGAGTGGTGGCAAACAGGCCAGTCTCCGCCAAGAAAACAGCCACTGGGGCCTCCCATGTGATTAGGACATGAGCACGCCACAGGGCACAGCCAGAGATACCCGAAACACAGGAGGTGGCGCTTACCCAGGAAGGGTGGGACCAGGGGACGTGCAAGCCAGGACAGCCGGTGGCGTGTAGACGAGCAGTATTAACTTGGGGAAAACTAAACCATTCAGTTTCACTCAAGCAGTCTGGATGCAAAATGAGTAGTTTGCATGCAAATGTGGGTGGTGCAAGACTGTGGTGTGTGTGTGACATACAGTGTGCGTGGTGTGGTAGGTCGGGAGTGTGTGGGGTGCGTACATGTGCATGCTGGTGAGGCATTCTGGAGAGTGTGGTGTGTGGAGTGTTCTGTGTACGGTCTGTGGTATGTGGTGTGTGATGTGAATGTGATATGTGTGTGTGGTGTGTGTGAAGTGTGATATAGTGTGGAAGGGTTGTGTGTGTATGTTTTCTATGCATGGTGTAGTTTTGTGGTGTGTGGTACATATGAGGTGTGTGTAACGTGTGTGGCTGTATGACGGGTGTGTGGTCTGTATGGGGTGTGTGGTGCCTATAAGATGTGTATGGTATATGTATGTATGACATTGTATGGTGCGTGTGGTATCTTTATAGTGTGAATAAGTTGTCTGTGTGGAATGTGCGGTGATGTAATATGTATGTGGAGTGTGGTGTGGTGTGTACGTGGTATTTATGAAGTGTGTGTGGCGTATATGAAATGCGTGGCCGGGCGCAGTGGCTCACGCCTGTAATCCCATCACTTTGGGAGGCCGTGGCGGGTGGATCACGAGATCAAGAGATTGAGACCATCCTGGTCAACATGGTGAAACCCCGTTTCTACTAAAAATACAAAAAATTAGCTGGGCATGGTAGCGCATGCCTGTAATCCCAGCTACTCAGGAGGTTGAGGCAGGAGAATTGCCCGAACCCAGGAGGCGGAGGTGGCGGTGAGCCGATATCGCGCCATTGCACTCCCGCCTGGGTAACAAGAGCGTAACGCCGTTTCAAAAAAATAAAAAGAAATGCGTATGGTGTGTGCATGTGGGGTATTATGTGGTGAGTGTGGTATGTGCGGTGTGTGTATATAAGCTGGGTGTGGTGGGTATCGGGTATATGCGTGGCGTCTGGTAACTGTGAACAGTGCGTGGTGTGTATGAAGTATGTGTGTGGTGTTTGCAAGGTGGACGTGGTATGTGTGTGCTGTATATGGCGTGTGTGGGGGTTTTATGTGTGGTGTGTGACAGTGTATGAAGTACGTGTGTACCATGTGTGTGGTGTATATGGGTTGAATGTGTGGAGTGTGGGAGGTGAGCATGGTGTATCTGTAGTGTCTGGTGTGTATGGGGTATGTGTGTAAGGTTGGTATGATATGTATGTGGTGTGTGTGTAGTGTATATAAGTTAAGGGTGTGGTGTGTGTGAGGTGCGTATGATGTACATGTGGTATGTGGTATGTGTGAGGTGGTTATGGTATTTCTATGGTGTATATGGGGTGTTTGTGAGGTAGGTGTGTGAGGTGGGTATGATATGTGTGTGGTGTGTGTGTAGTGTATAAGAGTTAAGTGTGTTGTGTGTGTGAGGTGGGTATGATGTGTGTGGTGTATATGGGTTAAGTGTGTGTCGTGTCTGAGGTGGGTATGATGTGTGTGTGGCGTGTGAGGTGGGTATGATATGTGTGTGGTGTGTGTGGTGTATATGGGTATGTGTGGTGTCTGTGAGGTGGATATGATACGTGTGGTGTACATGGGTATGTGTGGTGCGTGAGGTGGGTATGATATGTGTGTGGTGTGTGTGTAGTGTATATGGGTGTGTGTGAGGTGGGTGTGTATAATGCATATAGGTTAAGTGTGTGGTGTGTGTGAGGTGGGCATGGTATATATGTGGTGTGTGGTGTGTGAAAGGTGGGTATATTATGTGTGTGGTGTGTGTGAGGGGGATATGATATGTGCGTAGTGTGTGTGTGGTGTATATGGGTGAAATGTGTGGGATGTGTGAGGTGGGCATGGTGTATACGTGGTGTGTAGCGTGTGAGGTGGGTATGTCTGTTGTGTGTGGTGTGTATGGGGTATGTGTGTGGTGTGTGTAAGTTGGGTATGATACGTGCCTGGGGTGTGAGATGGGTATGATATGTGTGTATTGTGTGTGAGGTGGGTATAGTATGTCTGTGGTGTATGTGGGCAAAATTTGTGGGGTGTGGAGGTGGGCATGTTGTGTATGCAGTGTGTGGTGTGTGAGGTGGGTGTGATATGTGTTGTGTGGTGTATATGAGTTAAGTGTGTGGGGTGTGTGACGTTGGTATGATAAGTGTGGTGTGTGTGGGGTATGTGTGTGAGGTGGGTATAGTATGTGTGTGGTGTGTGTGTGCTGTATATGGGTTAAGTGTGTGGGGTATGTGATGTGGGCGTGGTTATACGTGGTGTTTAGTGTGTGAGGTGTGTATGTGTGTTGTGTGTGGTGTGCATGGGGTATGTGTGTGGTGTGTGTGAGGTGGGTATGACGTGCGTGGTGTGTATAAGATATGCGTGTGGTGTGTGTGAGGTGGGCATAGTATGTGTGTGGTGTATGCTGTATATGGGTTAAGTGTGTGGGGTGTGTGAGGTGGGCATGGTATATATGTAGTAGTATGAGGTGTGTGAGGTGGGTATATGTCTGTCGTGTGTGGTGTGTATGTGGTGTGTGTGGTGTGTGTGAGGTGGGCATGGTATATATGTAGCAGTATGTGGTGTGTGTGAGGTGGGTAAGATGTGTGTTGTGTGTCGTGTGTACGTGGTGTGTGTGAGGTGGGCATGATATATATGTAGTAGTACGTGGTGTGTGTGAGGCGGGTATGATGTGTGTTGTGTGTGGTGTGTATGTGGTGTGTGTGGTGTGTGTGAGGTGGGCATGGTATACACGTAGTAGAATGTGGTGTGTGAGGTGGGCATGGTATTATGTAGCAGTATGTGGTGTTTGTGAGGTGGGTATGATGTGTGGTGTGTATCTGCTGTGTGTGGTGTGTGTGAATTGGGCATGGTATATATGTAGTAGTATGTGATGTGTGAGGTGGGTATGATATGTGTGTTGTGTGGGGTGTGTATGGGGTGAGCGTGGTGTGTGAAGTTGGCATGGCATATATGTAACAGTATGTGGCGTGTGAGGTGGGAATGATATGTGTGTTTTGTGTGGTGTGTACGGGGTGTGTGTGTGTGTGAGGTGGGCATGGTATGTGTGTGGTGCGTGCACATGTGTGCAGTGTGTGTGTGGTGGCAGGGCATCCTTGAGGGTGAGTGTGAGCAATATACTGTGTATGGTATATGGTTGTGGTGTATGTGATGCATGTCTGGTATGTGTGGAGTGTGATGTAGTGTGGAAGGGTTGAGTGTGTATGTTTCGTGTGCATGGTGTAGTGAGTACGGTGTACTGTGTGGTATACATGGGCTGTGTGTGGTGTGTATGGGGTGTGTGTGGTGTGTATTAGGTGTGTATGGCATATTTATGTATGATATGTGGTGTGTGTGGTATCTGTGTAGTGTGAATAAGTTGTCTGTGTAGACGGTGATGTGCTGTATGGATGATGTAACATATATGTGGAGTGCGGTGTGCTGTGTGTGTGAAATTTATGAAGTGTGTAAGGCGTGCGGCGTGTATAGGATGTGGTGTTTACAAAATCTGTATGGTGTGTACGTATGGTATCACGTGGCGTGTATGGTGTGCATGAGGTATATCTGTGGTGTGTAGTATGTGTGGAGAGGGCATGGCTCCAAAGCCTCCCGGCTCAAACCCTGCAGTGGCCCCAGCCCCAGGACACAGGACACAGTCCGAGCTCTTCACTCTGTTCGCAAGGCCACGGAGGCCTGCGAGTCCTGCTCTCCTCCACCCCGTCTCTTCTCCCCAGCCCTCTTTCCATGTTTAGAGACCGGGGGAAGAGGCCACCCACTCCATGCCTCATTTTACCCTGTGCAAGCTGCTCTCTCTGCCTGGAACCACCCCCACCCCCAGGCCATGACCCCCTTTCTCCAGGACAGCCTCTACTCCTGCAGCCTACGCACACAATCGCTTCTTCCTGGGACTTTGCCGGGCCCTCTGCTCTGACCTCGTGGGCTGTCCTCCTTGGGCTCCAGCATCAAACCGCAGATCGTGGAATCCTCCAGGGCAGGAGCTGTGCCTGTCATTAGTCTATCCTCTGCCCCTGCTGAGCCTGGCACATGGCAGAGGAGAGACGGGTGCTGTGGAGAAAACTGCTCCACAGGCCAAGCGCACAACCTGTGGGGCTCCAGAAGACCCTGACTTCAGACCAATAAAGCCTCAGGTGGAGGACTTCGCTCCTAATCCGATGATAAGGTCTGAAAATCTGAGCCAGCGTGGGCTTGCCTTTGCTCCTACAACTGTGTTTACTAGCAGACTGTGAGCCCCACACTCTTTCAGAAAGCAGGACACTTGTTTAAAGGGAGTCTTAGTTCATTCAGGGTACTCCCACAAAGTACCATAAACTGGGTAGCTTATAAACGACAGAAACTGACTTTTCTCAGTTCAGGAGGCTGGGAAGTCCAAGACCAGAGAGGCAGCAGATTCCATGCCTGGTGAGTACCCACGTGACGGCTCAGAGATGGCACCTTCTCACTCCGTCCTCACATGGTGGAAGGCGGGAGGATCTCTCTGCAGCCTCTTTTAAAAGGGTATTGATCCCATCATGAGGGCTCCACCATCAGGACCTGATCACCCACTGCTATAGTTGGAATGTGCCCCCCGAAGTTCGTGTGTTGAAAACTTAATCCCCAATCAACAATGTGGAGAAGGGAGACCTTTAAGAGGTGATTAGGTCCTACAAGCTCCACCCTCGTGAATGTATTAATGCCATTATCTCGAGAGTGGGTTAGTCATTGAGGAGCAGGTTCCTAATAAAACAATGAGTTCGGCCCCCTTCCTTTTCTCACTGGCTGTATGATGCCTTCCACCATGGCAGGATGCAGCAAGAAGGCCCTCAGCAGATTCAACCCTCAATCTTGGCCTTCCCAGCCTCTAGAACCATGAGCCAAATAACGCTCTGTTCATTATAAATTACCCAATCTGGGCTGGGCACGGTGGCTCACGCCTGTAATCCTAGCACTTTGGGAGACTGAGGCAGGCAGATCACGAGGTCAAGAGATTAAGACTATCCTGGCCAACATGGTGAAACGCTGTCTCTACTAAAAAAAAATATGTATATATACAAACATTAGCCAGGCGTGGTGGTGAGCACTTGCAGTGCCAGCTACTCGGGAGGCTGCGGTGGAAGAATCACTTGAACTATGAGGTAGAGGTTGCAGTGACCAAGATTGCGCCACTGCACTCCAGACTGGTGTCAGAGCGAGACTCCGTCTCAAAAAAAAAAAAAAATTACCCAATCTGTGGTATTCTGTTACAGCAGCAGAATATAGATTAAGACACCTCCCTAAGGCCCCACCTCCTTGGGGATAAGAATTCCAAAGGCCCCATCATCTTGGGGATGAGAATTCCAACATACGGATTTGGCAGAACACAAGCATCACATCACAGCTAAGAACCCCTCATTTTCATTCCCTCTGCGGCCACAATGGGATCTGGCTTTAAACAATCTACTACCACAACAGGTGGCACTGGCCACTAAGGCCACACAGGTCACTTCTGTTGGCGAGATGGGACCAACCCTCCGGGGGGCTGTCCACCATCTCCACCATCAGGAACCCTGGCTGTCCTGCCACAGGCCCTGCAGGAGGCTAAGCCACCCTGGACGTTGCTTTTACTGCCCTGGTGGATAAAGAGCGCGGCATAGCCCACGGGTATCTCTGAGCCTGCAGCACCAGGCCTGCCTGCATGTCGCATCCTGCACGGGCTCAGAGGGGAGGGTCTCTAAGCACCTGAGGCTGTGCTCCAGGGAGGGCTGCCTTCTGGGTATTAAACCCTACCCACTTCAAGGGATGGGCACCTCATGGCACCTACATCCAGGATTCCTAGGTGTGGAGTCTGCACTTGCACTAGGGTACGGAAGCCAGCACCTCATGCTGTGGGCTGCAGAGGCGCCTCAGGCGTCCCCTGCAGCTCTCCAGGGTTCGGAAAACCCGCTCCTTGGTGAATGTCAACCTCTCTTCTGCCAGCGTGAGTGTCTGCTCTACCCTGTCACTCCTCCTACCCCCGATCTCACTGGCTGGTTCCCTTCCCCTCCCAAGGACATCCTACCAGAAGCAGAGACAGTGATTCTGACACCAGGTCAGTCTAGGTAACTGTGGCCCCTGTGGCCATATTCCCTGGGATGGACAGCACAGAAAGGAGGGCTGGTCTCAGCTGCAGCCACGCCCAGACCCAGCTGGGAGGGCCACGTGCTGTGGAAGCTGTGCTGGATGCCCCTCTGCCAGGCTGAGGCTCACCCACAGGGACCTTTCTCCACTTGAACGTCTGTGCATTGTAATATGACTTCCCAAACTATTACTCTGCAATTATTTCCAAAGACTGAAATGACATCTCCAAATACATACAATTAAGACTAAAATTGTAATTTTAAATTACTGCTAATTTAAATAAACCTAAAACATTCCTCTCTCTAAGCCAAACGCACGCAATAACATCCCAATTAACCCTTGGGTACTGCCAAACTCCTGCAAACGACCACTTTGGACCCTGAGAGGGAGAAACAACTCCTGAACTCTGTGGAGCCTGGCAACAGACTCTGGAAATGGCCATGATCTTCCACCTGTGCAAAGCCAGCTGCCTCCCCGGCCGGGCCCTGCAAGCGGCGCTGCGTTGCTGAAAGGGCGGTGGATGACTTGGGCCCGTGGTGGCACCAGCACCAGGTCCCAGTAAACAAAGCACAAGGATGCAAGGTCATCCCTTGTCAGCCCCACTTTGCTAGGGGATGGGGCACAGGAGGCAGTGGCACGAGATTCCCTCTGAGTCTCGGCGGCTTTAGCTGGCTCTGGAACCTCTTCATAGCCTCCTGTCCCCAGGCCCCCACTAAGGTGCGGGAGCTACAGGGGACCAATTCGAGTAGTCTCTCGCCAGAGGCCACTGGCAGCAGGAGGAGATGTTCATGGAAGCTGTCCTGCTGCCCTGAGGGCCAGGAGAGCTGACAAGCACGCCTACATCCCACATCAACAAATGCTCCCAGCTCCCCACCCCAGCACGGTTTCTGCCTTACAGGGCACCAGGAGAGGAGCAGGGACTTTCTGTGGAGGGCTGTGCCCCATGGAGGGGGCTGGGGAAGTGGCTTCACCTTGAGTCCCAAACAGGGCTTCCAGCTGACCCACAGGAGGGCTGCACTGAGTCCCCGATGTCTGGGGGAGGGGGGCCAACACCTGGGTCTCCTGAGAATTCCAGAGGCAAGAGGCCATGACCAGACCCACCTCACAAGGGAAGAGGAGGAGCTACCCAAGGAGGAGCTGCCTGCTGCTCACACAGTGTGGGACCAGCCGGGGGGCCACCTTGAAGGAACACAGCCCTCCCACCAGTGTGGGGCCAGTCCAGGGCCGCCTTGAAAACAGCCCAGGAGCACTCCCTCGCGACACAGGGGAGGTCGGGGAGCACTTGAGAGCATCAGCCCAGCGAGGCCTCCCCCAGGTTGCAGGGATGAGCTGCAAGTTGCCAGCAAGGGCATCTCTGAGAAACCCACCCGAGGGTCCCCAGAGACAGGAGGTCCAAATGAAACATCTGCTGGACCCTGGAAGTGCCACCCAGCCCATTCGTGGAGAGACTGCCCTCTCCCCAGGCACTCCATCCCTGGGGGCGCTCCCCGGCCAGCAAAAACAGAGGCACAGGAAGACAGAAGGGGACACACGGCCCTCCCACCCCGGTCAGCTCCAAGACAGGTCAGACTCCAGCCAGGTGGGAGAAGCTCCAAAGAGTCTATAATTACTCCTTTTCTTGGCTGCTGGGACTGAAAGTAACCAAAGAAACTTTGATTGTCTTAGAATGACAGAAAGTTCCAGAGCCTGTCTGGAATGTCAATTTAAGCAGAAAAAGAGCCCACCCCCAGGGCCGGCTCAGAGGGACAGTGAAGGTCAAGGTACTCATTTCTATCCTACTCCCATTGTGGAAAACTCGGCACTCACCCGGATGGACCTTATGGGATTCTAAGGGGGAAGTCAAGCCAGAAACTGGGCCTTCTTCAGGAAACAGCCCCAGCAGCAGCAGGGACCACCACGATGCACCTCTACCCAACCATTCCCACACATACAGCTGGGGGCTGGAAGGTTAGGGGGCTGCACTGTCAGGGAGGGATGGGAGACATAGGCTTTGTCCCCCTTCCACTTCACCAACTCAGTTACTTCCACATTTTTCTACCTTGTTTTTACAGAGCTGTGAACGGGCCAGTTTTACCCTCTAGGTAAATAACTGCTCAAGAGCTTTGATGATGGGCAGAAGCAACCTTTCCTTTAGTAGGTGGGCGGCAGATCTGTGCTTCCTCATACAAGAACTGTGGTCTTTAGGAATACATATTCTCCTTCCCCTTAACGGAATTAGGAAAATAATATTTTTTACACTTGCAATTAAAAGTGGAACAGATGGTGATGGTTTAGAAATCTGCTCATGAGAACTGATGCTGGCAGTGGGACCATCAACAAGACATGGAGAATGGGGGTAAACTGGCTTTTTGCAATGTGCACACAAGTTCCACTACGGCAATCTCAAAAACCAAGTACTGGGGATGTAGGACAGGTGAGGACAGAAGGTTCAGCCACAGGAAGAGGACAGAACAACTGGCAACGCAGAAGTGACCACAGAAAAGCCCTGTTTCTTCTGTGTCGACTGGGCCAACCTGCTGCTCCAGGGAAGCCTGGGCGCCAGCACTACACAGAGTGCCATGCTAAAGACAGCCCATCAGCTCCCCGTGACAGGCGGGAAGGGCTGCACCCCTGGATCTGAGCAGTCGCTCCTCTGTTTGTTGAGGACATCTGGGAGTCACCCATTGGCAGCCTCACTCACCTGTGTCTCAAATTCACTGAAACCACAAGCAAGAGGAATCCTGCAGATTAGCAGTCACCCATAGCCAGGTGGCTTGGCCTCCTCATTTATCCCTTCTGGTGGATTCATTCAGAGGGTGCCAGGCCGTCTTGTGGGTGCAAGGATGAGAGGGAACACTGACG
Source organism: Aotus nancymaae (assembly GCF_030222135.1). NCBI lineage: Eukaryota > Metazoa > Chordata > Mammalia > Primates > Aotidae > Aotus > Aotus nancymaae. Next base: position 772,584 of record NW_026988502.1, on the reverse strand, counting down.
CCACTTCCCTGGAGCTTACGCTCTAATTAGGAAGACGGATGACAACTGAGTAAACCATCAAATAACACACACGATTCCAGGTGGGAGTGAGAGTCAGGAAAATCATAAAAATATGTTCTCAGGCTACAGTGGAATTAACATCAGTAATAGGAAGGTGGGTTTCAGTGGTGAATTCCACCAAACATTTAAGGGAGAAATTATACCAATTCTTCATAACCTATTCCAGAAATTGGAAGAAAATGCAACACTTCCTAACTAATTTTATGAAGCTAGCATTATCCTAACATCAGAACCAAAGGAATTATAAGAAAACGACATATTACTACCTCTCAGGAGCAAACAACTTAAAAATCCACCACAAATTATTAGCAAATCAAATCTAATAATGTTTAAAAAGAATTATACACTATAACCAAGTGGCATTTTTTCCAAGGTTGCAATGTTGGTTCAACATTAGAAAAATCAATGGATATAATCCACCACATCAACAGACTAGAGAGAAAAAATCCTACGATCAGATCAACTGATGCAGAAAAAGCATCTGACAAGCACCCAACACCCACTTCTGATTAAAAACCACTCACTAAATTAGGCAGAGGCCATCCTCAGCTTGATAAAGAACGTCTACAAAAACACCTACGCAGGAAATGCCAATAAACAGTCAGATCCCACTTCACACCCAGTAGGCTGGCCGTAATGAAACAAAGAAACAAAAAAACAGAAACTAACAATGGTTGGCCAGGATGGGAAAACGGAGAACGCTCTTAGCTGCTGCTGGGAATATGTAAAATGGTGCAGCTGAAGGGGAAAACGTTTGGCAGTTCCTCAAAAAGTTAAAACACAGAGTTACCACATGAGGAAACAATTCCACTCCTAAACACATACACACAAGAGTCAAAACAGGTACTGAAACAAACACTGTCCACACATGCTCGCAGCAGCATGACTCCTGACAGCCAACAGGTGGAAACAACCCAAACTCATCAACTGAGGGCACAGACGAAAGTGGTGTCTGGGCAGAATGGAATACTGCTCAACCCTAAAAAGGACGGAAGTTCGGGTACGTGCCGCAACAGGGATGATCCATGTAAACTTTACACCAAGTCAAAGCAGCCAGAAAGAAAAGGCTAAAAATTACATGATTTCTAATTTACAGGAAACATCCAGAATAGGTAAACCCATGAAGACAGAAAGCAGACTGGGGTTACCAGAGACTGGGGAGGGGTGCTGGGGAGTGACTGCTTAATGGAGCATTTCCCTCTGGGATGATGAAAATGTGTGGGAACAAGACACAGATGGTGTGTGCCCAACGCTGCAAATGCACTACGTGTTACTGAATGACACACTTTCAAATGGTTAATGGCTAATGTTATATGAATTTTACCTAAAATTTTTCAAAGCACCTACAGACAACATCATATCTAATGGTGAGAAACTGGCCACTTTCCTCCTGAGGCTGAGAACAAGGAAGGGAGAGGGAAAGCAACAGCACCAGGGCTGCCGGGCACTCGGGAAGGCGAGGGCGGAAGCCCCGTGTTGGGTCTGTCCTTGTGGGGCCTGTCACAGCAGGGTGACAGGGTGGGAAGCCCACTAGAGCAGGCTTAAGGGTGGCCAGGCTGACTGCTGGCTTTTAGAGGTGGGGGCACAGCCTTTCTGCATCTTCTCTTGAAATCACTCAAAACCAACACAGAGAATGAGAAATGACAACTGCACCTGCCAATCTGGCCAGACCAAGTGCTGAGGCCACATAGGGATGAGGACTCCTGGGGAAGAGGGGGAGGCAGAGAAGCCTCTTCATGTCCAGCCTCACAGCTCACCTCTAAAACCCCAAAAGGCCCAAGCGCTGAGACACCAGCACGGAAAGGGAGTGAGGCAGGAAGCAGGGGGCAGGGGCAGTCAGACCCCTAGCCACTCCGAGGAGGACACCCTGACCCCTGAGCAGGGATATCCTGGTGAAAGGGCACCACAGGATGGTGGGTATGAAAGGGTATGACAGGAGGGTGGGAAACACGGTGACACCAGTGAGCAGCTGCCTGCTGAGCGGTGATGCCCCTCCCCCACGCAAACCTACCACAGACAGCGCCCACCCCCAGGGCAGGAGGCTGGAGAAATGGAACTCTCTCAGCTCTGGGGATGCTTGTTCCTGCCTCATGAGGCAGCCTGTCCTGACTGATACCCTACACACTGCGTAAGGATTCACCTAATGATGATATAACTCTATACATTAGAGTCAGGGTTAGGGTTAGATGGAGCAGCTCTCAGGAGGGAAATCTATGAGTTAAACCATCTTGACCACACAGGGGACTAAGAAATAGCAGCATGCTCATATTCTTTACAAATGTGGAGATAAATCCAGAGGACAAAGCGACAAGAGCTTGGAGTGGTGGCCTATCGGAGTGGGCAGGGCGGGGGCTGTGGGGAGATGGTGTGGGAGACCAGGGGCCTGCTATTTTTTTCATAAACCTTATAAAACTCTTTGATGTCTTAAAATATGCCTATGGACCATACTGACAACATAAACACTATGTCAGAAAAAGTAGACCAAGCCTTTGCGGTGTGAAGGCGGCGAGGGTGGGTGGTCTGGGTAAGTATCCCAAGGCACAAGCCCATCCTAGCTGCCTGGTTTCCCCTGCATCCTGCACAGGGCGTGGTGTGGTGACAGAGGCGTGGCTGAGGTTCTGAATTCCAGTTCTACCACGTGAGCAACAACCTCAGTTTCCTCACCCCTAGGAACCATTAGGAGAGTGACCATGGCTTCCTCAGCACAATGCATGGCACGTGTGGGATACGTCCTGCTGTCCCTGCTTCTGAGGTCTCACCTAATACCTGAAGGAGCTGGAGTGCTCTGGGTTGAGAAGCAGGAGCAGGACAGGCTGGGCAGGTCAGGACGTCCCCTAAGACAGGGTGCGGAGCAGGATGGCGCCGAGCCAGCTCCTGGGAACAGGGTCTGGTTACAGATCAGAAACGTGGGGAAGCCAGTGGGAGCAGGGTCATCGGGGAGAGCAGCGTGTCGGAACAGGCAGCTGGAACACAGCTCAGAAGGCCCACTAAATGACAGAGCACGGCTGTGACACAGCTGTGGCCCCACTGTGCACTGCACCCAGGTATTACGCTGGGCGCGGGGCTCCTGCAGGACAATCGCCGGCTGTGGAAGATGCTCCCATCTCTGCGGGAGGGGGCTGAGCTGCTCCCAAGACCAGACCCCGCAGGGAGCTCAAGAATGGGCCCTGCCCCTCGAGGAGGCTTGTCAGGGGTTGCATTACGTCTGCCCCAATCCCCAGCTCCTGTGTCTGGAACCTTGTTTGGAAATAAGGTCTCTGCAGATAATCAAGTTAAAATGAGATCCTTAGTGTAGACCTTCATCCAATATGACTGGTGTCTTTACTAAAAAGGGGAAATTTGGATACACAGATAGAGACACAGGGAGATGGTCATGCCAAGCTTAGAACTGTGCTACCAGGTCAGTGTGGTGGTCTGTAATCCCAACACTGTGGGAGTTCGAGGCAGGAGGATTGCCTGAGGTCAGGAGTTCAAGACCATCCTGGCCAACACAGTGAAACCCAGTCTCTACTAAAAGTACGAAAATTAGCTGGGTGTGGTGGCGGGTAGCTGTAGTCCCAGCTACTTGGGAGGCTGAGGCAGGAGAATTTCTTGATCCCAGGAGGTGGAGGTTGCAGTGAGATGGCGCCACTGCACTCCAGCCTGTCGACAGACACAGGGACTCTGTCTTAAAAAAAAAAAAAAAAAAAAAAAAACTTCCCCAGGAAACTAACCCAGGCCTGGTCGCTAGCACTGCCCAGCAGATGACGGCCCTGAGGTCCCAACTGTGCAGGACACAGCCAGAGTGTCTTGCATAATCGCCTTGTGGGGACTAACTGTGGTGACCACCGCTGTCTCTGGCTGCCCGGCTGCTGCCCCTGGGGTGGGCCCTGCTCACATGGCGATGCCTGGGACTGGCCACTTGGGTCAAGGCGAGCAGCCTGGGGTACAGAATTTAAGAATTGTTATTGCCAGGTCGGGCGGAAAGAGCCTGCCCACTTCCTGCTGGCCCCTCCTCCTGGGCCCTGGGAAGAACTGACCACCAGGATGCCCGGGCCCATCTGCACCCCATGGGGAAGGGAGGCTGCCCAAGGAAGCAGCACAGCTCTGCTGGAGGACAGAGGCACTTAGTGCAGCTGGGAGAAGAGACCTGGGGAGTCCCAGGGACCGGATCTCAGAGTCAGACTGACGTGGTCACAGGAAATGCACGGTCTTCTCCTGGCAAGTGGTCCCCTACAAATGCCTGTTCTTCCTCTTTCACCTCGAAATGAATGTAAGTTTGTAAAAGCACGGAGCAAAAATATTTAGCGTAGCTGTGTTTAAGCTTTTGTGCAAGAAAGGTGAGGCCATGGTGGCTGTAACTCTTTCCTATAGCCCCCAGTTAGCACATCAGCCCAGACTCATGCACAAATGCCACATCGAGAGCGGTGGTGACCGTGATGGGCTCTACTCACTCGGAATCCCCAGGCACAAGAAGAGGTTCACCCCGTCCGTCCACGGGACAGTCTTGACCTCTTGCTGGTTTGTCCACAGGAGATTTGGCAATGCGTAAATATTCAGGGCACTGTAAAGAACAAGAGCACAAATGAATGAAGTGTGAATCAGCTGAGAAAGGAAACCGCTGATTCACCCACAGAGGGGCGGTCATAGGTGGCAATGATGGGCCACATGCTGCGGGGTGAACAGCTCCCTCCCCAGAACCTCTAGAGCAGCTGGAACTCCAAGGATCTCCAGAGCGGTCCAACGTCTGAAAAACCAAGAGTCACAGGCTGACTGTGATTCTCCCCATGTCTTCAAGTGAACCCTCGTGTTTATTCCCAGAGGTCAGTGAGTACGGACAACTAATGCTTTGGGGCCACGGGCGGCAGGGCTGCGTGCTAGGCTCGTGGGGAATGCATTTTTCAAGCCCTTTTGTAGGAAGATAAGAGAAATATGATGCCATTAATATTTCAGGTTTCATTTGCTCTGACAGGAAATGAAACACATTCATCAAGGTTCTCTTCCCAACTTGTTTTTTCAAGTTACAAAATGCTGCATGAGATACAGAGCTTGTGGAATTTGGGTTATTGATCTTAAAATAGTGCATGCCACACCTAGCAGGCTGGGGGATGTTCTACCAAACACACTAAACAAACCCCTTGCAGAGAAAGGGTCATGGTGCCCACGTGCTGTGCCCAGAGGAGCCATCAGATTAGCAAGTGACACTGTTTCTCCTTGAGATGCAGGTGATCATCAGTGCTCAGCCAGCAAGCACCCCTTACCGATCAGCGCCATCTGCCTGGACTTCGCACAGAACTGAGGTGCAGAGACAGACACCTTGGTTCATGTCCCAGCTCTGCCACTGACATGCTGAGACTGTGTAACCTGCCTGTGCCTCAGTTTCCTTACCATAAAGAATGATAAGAGCACTGATGGGGGGGTTCAGGCCCCAGCGCCAGCACCTGCGCCCAACCCCTCACCATCATCTTTCTACCACGTCAAACGAGGGAGCTGACATCCATTCCTTACGAGGTTCCTCCGGCTTTAACATCCGCAGCTGCTGCCTTCCGACTTGCTACTTCCTCTAATCTGTTGCCTGCCCGGGAGCAGGCCACCCAGCTGGAGGTCTCCTAAACCCCAACATTTATTCCCACACCATGGGGCCACTCTGATACTGAAGCACAAGAGGGAGTACTGTCCATCTGGTGGAAACCCAGCCCAAACCCCACCTGCCTGCCCCCACCGTGGTGTGGGCATGAGGGGCACACCGAGAGCCGGGGACTCTAAAGGGTCCCACGGGGGCACAGTGCTGCATGACAAGGCCACTGCCTCCAAGCCACAGTGTGCAAAGCACCTGACGTCCTGGGCCTAGACCCTGCCCATGGCTGCCTGGCCCATCACACACCACATCCCTGTGCCATCTGCGCCTCACCTCTTCTGTGCCCATGTGGGAAGCTTTTTGTTGCTGTCGTTCCTCTAGAATCTTCCTAGCAAACTCCTATTCATTCTTCAAACCCCAGGTGGTGCAGGCATCCCTGAATTCTGGGGGTAATCACACTTTTCTCAGCCCTGTCTTCTTTCAGTCCTCACAATCATGCATGACCACTTCTCCCACTTCCTCGCAGGCTCCTACCTGGCCCCGAGAGGGCACACAGTTCATAGGCTGGACGTGACGCTGCTGGCCAGCAGACCCTCAAATGCAGCCTTGAAGAAGGAAGATAAATGCAAGCAACTGCCAAGGCTGGGCAAGGGCCTCTGGTGGGTGAGGAGGGAGCGTCGGGCCGGGGGTCAAAGATATCGGGCTACAGAGGAAGGAAACAGCCACCGAACAGGCCACTGATGCCACACAGAGCACTGACAGCCATGCTCAAGCCCGTTCTTATCCCACGGACAAACGGGGCCAGCAGATGTTTCTGACTGTGGAGGGGATTATCACATCAATATGAAGCAGGATGATCTGGGGGAGCAGGGCTCATCTGGGAGTCCCCAGAAAGGAAATGCAGAGGTTGCCCCGAGGGCCGAACGTGCACAGCCCCTCTGGGACAAGTGAGCTGGCTGCAGGACGCTCACCAGTTCCCTGCTGCAGGGTGTGCTGATGAAGCTGTTCAGGAGACGTGCACAGGGAAAAGAGCTCGCCCCTGACCTCTGCCTGCTCTGGGAAGAGCCAGGCCTGCATCCCGAGCCAGAGAAATCCTGGCCTGCCCCGCTGTGCCGGGAGCCGCACTGGCCCCACACCACACTGCAAAACCACCGGGACCTGCCACAGGGCTGCAGGCTGCCACCTGCGGCATGCACCTGAGGCTAAGCACACAGCCGGTTTGACCAGGAGCAGAGGTGCAGCCGCCTGGGAACGAGGGAGTCAGCAGTTGTTCATTCTCCCTCCACTCCACAACCACGGGTGGGGCTCGGGCTCCTGGCTCTGTGCGTGCCGCAGTGCCCTGCAGGGCAAATGTGGCATCCTGCCTGCCTCCCTTGGCTCAGCCTCTCTCCTGGTCCACCCAGGTACAAGGTTCGCAGGGAAGTGCAGAACGCTCCAACGACTCTCAGATAATCCCCACCATGAACTGGCAAGCGTGGGGATAATCCCCACCATGAACCTGCCTAGCCTGGCAGTGAGCGGGCGGGACAGAAACACTCAATGACCTGGGTAACAACCCCACGCAGGCCACCAAGTGACCAGTCGCTTGCTCTTCAGCTGCCACGGTGACACCAGGACCAGCAGCAGCCTCTGAAGCAAGCCCCCTCCAACTGGGATCCTGCATAGGCCCCACTGCATCCCCACACACCCACTACCATCCCCGCCACACCCACACCCATCAGGCACTCCTTTAACATGCATCCCGCCACAGTGCTCCCACAGTGATGCGGGCACCAGGGGCGACAGGAGGGAAGGCTGGTGGAGAGGAGCAGCGAGACCATCCGGCTCGCCTCGCACACCTGGGAGTCCTACCCCCACTGAGGACAGGGACTCGGGGCCTGGAGGGGCCGCAGCGCATCAAGGCTGCTCCTGTGTCCCTCTCCCTTCAGGAGTGAGCCACGTCTCCTTCCCTGAGTTCTCCCCGTGTGCCAGTTGGCCAGGTGGTCATTCCAAAATAAAGAAGGGGCTTGGCTACCGAGGACAGTGGCCTGGGTTGGGACCCGGCTCTGCCACTGCCTGGCTCTGTGGCGCCAGGAACGCTTCTTCACCTCCCTGTGCCTCTTCTCTCAACCACAGAAAGGAGATGACCATGGCCCAACGCAGGCAATGCTGCAAAACCCAAGGAACCCGCCTGAGCCTGCAGCCCTTCCCACAGAACCTGTGCCTCCCAAGCACTCAGCAAACACTCACACTGATTCTAATCCCAATCTGGGCAGAATCCTCAGGGACCAATTGGGGGCGGCTTCCTTGCCCCATGGTGGCATCTAAATAGCAGGCAGCTGTGCTGGGGTAGGCAGGTGAAAGGAGCAAGGGAGGGTGCTGAGACCAGAGGGGGCAGAAGGCGGGGGGGGGCAGGATGCAGTGAGTGCCGCTTCCCAGAGACCCCAGCACCCCTGCTCCACACCACGGGAAGCCAGGGTGCAAAAGGATGTGACAAAATGGTCTTCCCAAAACGGGAGTCAGCTAGTCAGACAAAAAGCAACTAACGAGCTACTAAAACAAAGACGTGCTAGCCGGGTCATTCCACATTTGTCAAAATCCGTAAAATATACAACATGAAGAGTCAACCCTAACATGTTTTAACTATGGACTCAAGTTAATAATAATACTGGCTCTTATTACAGGGTGCGGTGGCTCACACACACCTGTAATCCCAGCACTGTGGGAGGCCAAGGCGGGTGGATCACAAGGTCAGGAGATCGAGACCATCCTAGCTAACATGATGAAACCCTGTCTTACTTAAAATACAAAAAAAAACATTAGACAGGTGTAGTGGCACAGGCCTGTAGTCCCAGTTACTCGGGAAGCTGCGGCAGGAGGCTTGCTTGATCCTGGGAGGCGGAGGTTGCGGTGAGCCAAGATGGCACCACTGCACTCCAGCCTGGGCAACAGAGCAAGAATCCATCTCAAAAATAATAATACTGGCTCATCAATGATATTGAACATACCACACCAATGTAAGATGTTAATAATAAGGAAACGGGAAATGGGGTGAAAGGGTACAGGAGAATTCCCTCAACTTTCTGCTCAATTTCTCCATAAACCTAAAACTGCCGAAAAAATTAAGTCTATTAACTCTTTAACATGGGACTTGATTGACTCAAAGGGCTAAATGTTTGAATGGGATAGCATTAAAGAGCCAATGGGTAAAAAGAAGGTGCGGCTATGGGATTCTCCCAGAATGCAGTGCAAGCCAGAGCCTGGGGAGGAGCCCGGGAGGAAAGCGGGTTTCTCCTGATGCTGGTGAAGGCCATCAGGCTCCGGGCACCGTCCCAACCCCCCACATCACAGTCCCTCTCTCTCCAAATTGACGAGTGTTCATGAGAAGTCTCGGGATTTGTTATTTACCGACTTTCCCCAGTACTGCTTTCCTGAGGGTGTGGAGGGAGGGCAGGGAGGATGAGAACACCAGAGGAAACCTTAGTAACCGTGTCACCCTTTGCCTGGGTCCCTGGCTTCTCCCAGGCTGCCACATTTCCCTCCTCATGGCCTCAGACAGTCCCCCTCTCTCTATTCAGCTGTTGGCAGAGAATTGCCTTTTTGCTAGCTTTCCCTTTTTTTGAAAAGTGTATTTCCTTAGAGGGCATCCCAATGAAGCCTTTCAGAAAGGCAATTCAGCATTCTCTACCAAGGATTTAAATAGGCATATCCTTGTGCCCAAAAACTCCATTTCCAGGAGGACTCACATGTATAAAAAATGATGTCTGAAGATTTTCACTGCAGCAATCTTTTAAAAAACTGGAAACCTAAGTACCCATAAATAAGAGAACCATTAAATAAATGACGGCAGAGTTTGCGTGCTGTTAAGAGTCCATGGTGTATATGGGGTATGTGTGTGGTGTGTGTGGGGCATGTGTGTGGTGTGTGTGAGGTGGGCATGGTATCTGTGTGGTATGTGTGTGGTTTACATGGGTTAAGTGTGTGGTATGTGTGAGGTGGGTATGATATATATGTGGTATGTGGTATGTGTGTGTGGTGTGAAGTATGTATGGTGCGTGGTATGCAGGAGGTGGGTATGATATGTGTGGTGTGTGTGCGAAGTAGGTTATGTGTGTGATGTGTGTGATGTACATGGGTTAAGTGTGCGGTGTATGTGAGGTGGCCATGGCATATACGTGGTGTGTTGTGTGAGGTGGGGATGATATAGGTATGTGCATGGTATGATGTGGTGTGTGATGTATATGGGGTATGTGTGGTGCGTATGGCATATGTGTGGTGTGTGTGAGGTGGGTATGATATGTGTGTGGTGTGTATGAGGTATGTGTGTGAGGTGGGTATGATATCCGTATGGTGTGTGTGGTATATATGGGTTAAATGTGTGGGGTGTGTGAGGTGGGCATGGTGTGTATGTGGTGTGTTGTGTGAGGTGGGTATGATATGGGTATGTGCTGTGTGGTATATATGGGGTATGTGTGTCGTGTATGGTCTATATGGCATATGTGTGGTGTGTGTCAGATGGGGGTGTGTGTGTGGTGTGTATGAAATATGTGTGTGAGGTGGGTATATGTGTATGGTGTGTGGTGTGCATGGGGTATGTGTGTGGTGCGTGTGAGCTGGGTATGTGTGTTTGGTGTGTGGTGTGTATGGGATATGTGTGTGGGGTGTGAGAGGTGGGTATGATGTGTGTTGTGTGGTGTGTATGGTGCGTGTGTGTGGGGTGTGCGAGGTGGGTATATGTGTGTGGTGTGTGATGTGTATGGGGCATGTGTGTGGTGTGTATGGGGTATGTGTGTGGTGTGTGTGAGGTGGGTATGCTGTGTGTGGTGTGTGTGAGGTGGGTATGTGTGTTTGGTGTGTGGTGTGTATGGGATATGTGTGTGGGGTGTGAGAGGTGGGTATGATGTGTGTTGTGTGGTGTGTATGGTGCATGTGTGTGGGGTGTGTGAGGTGGGTATATGTGTGTGGTGTGTGGTGTGTATGGGGCATGTGTGTGGTGTGTGGTGTGTATGGGGCATGTGTCTGGGGTGTCTGAGGTGGACATGGCATGTGTGTAGCGTGTGGTGTGTGAGGTGGGTATGATATATGTGTTGTGTGTGGTGTGTATGGGGTATGTGTGTGGTGTGTGTGAGGTGGGTGGGGTGTGTGGTGTGCATGGAGTATGTGTGTGGTATGTGTGAGGTGGGTATGATGTGTGTGGTGTGTATGGGGTATGTCTGTGGTGTGTGATGTGTATGGGGAATGTGTGTGGTATGTCAGAGGGGGTATGGTGTGTGGTGTGTATGGGGAATGTGTGTGGTGTGTATAGGGTGTGTGTGTGGTGTGTGAGAGGTGGGTGTGATATGTGTGGTGTGTGGTATGTGTAATGTGTGTGGTGTGTGGTGTGTATGGGGTATGTGTGTGGTGTGTATGGGGTATGTGTGTGGGGTGTGTGAGGTGGGTGTGACATATGTGTTGTGTGTGGTGCGTATGGCGATGTGTGTGGTGTGTGTGAGGCGGGCATGGTATGTGTGTAGTGTGTGGTGTGTGAGGTGGGTATGGTATGTGTGTGGTGTGTATGGGGTATGTGTGTGGGGTATGTGAGGTGGGTGTGATATCTGTGTTGTGTGTGGTGTGTATGGCGTATGTGTGTTGTGTGTGTGAGGTGGGCATGGTATATATGTAGTGTGTGGTGTGTGAGGTGGGTATGATATGTGTGTTGTGTGTGGTGTGTATGAGGTGGGCATAGTGTATATGTGGTCTGTGAGGTGGGTACGTGTGTTGTGTATGGAGTATGTGTGGGAGGTGAATATGTATGTATGTGGGGGGGGTGGTGTGTGTGTGGTGTGTATGGGGTATGTGTGTGGTGTATGTGAGGTGGGCATAGCATGTGTATAGTGTGTGAGAGGTGGGTATGATATGTGTATGGTGTGCATGGGGTATGGGTGTGCTGTGTGTGAGGTAGGCATGGTATGTGTGTGGTGCCTGTACATATGCACACACATGCATACCTGTGCACTGCAGATGACAGGCCGGCCAGCAACCCAGGACACGCAGCAGTGACCAGCTCAGCCAAGGCAGGGCTCAGCTGGGGAGTGGTCAGGCCCCCAGCAGCTTGGGACTCTGAATGCACTAACAGCCCAGGAGGAAAGAACGAGCTGTGTCCCTATCTCCACCCAAAGCAGCTTCATAAGGAGCTGATCAGGCAGCCCAGGAATCCTGGGGAAGACATTTTCTGTAACTTTTCCCGGGCAAGGGAGGTCCGGCGTGCACGCGTGGGCAGGACCAGTCCCTCCTGGGATGCGCAGCTGAGGGGGCGGCAGGACCGGGGAAGTGCGCTGCATGGGAAGAGAGCGGCTGGGAGCACAGCCACCCGAGCTGCAATCCTGGTGGAATATCCAGCCGCACCCTCAGGCCCTGTGGGCGTCACAGAAGAACAAACGCACTCCAGAAGGAAGCCATGCACGAGATGGCCCAAAACCCCAGCCGTCTTTCGAACTTCTGCTGCAATTCTGAATCCTTCATAGATGAAGTTCAAATATACAGTATCTTCACATATACAGATCTTCTTCCAAAAACTGCTTTCCCTTCAAACGTCACCTAATACCATTATGCTCTCTTACACCAGGCTTGGAGGTGAGCTGCTTCCCCAGGGCCTAAACCACAAAGCAGCCCCTGCGAGAACACAGGAGGAGCAGGGAGAGCCTGACTGCTCCCCTCCCCTCCCTCAACTGCAACACTAATGGAAAGCGCCAGGAGGACATTTCTGACCCTTCCCTTAGGAAGCATGTTCACAGAATTAAAAAGCAAGTAAGTAATTGTCAGACTAGATGCCTTAGAAGGCTAAAACATTTTTTTAAACTCCAATGTTTCACCTCAAGGACTTCCACATGGAGGGAGAAAGAGCATGCTGCTGGCATATTCATCCAGGGCCCCAGTGTTCCTAGATGGCTGTGCGTGGGTTACCCCACCGGCCCACAGTCTGTCACTGCAGCCCAGGACAGGAGGCTCTAGGGAAGGGCCGGAGCTACTCACTGACCCCGATGGCAGCCAGAATGAGGACTATTCATGGAAAAGAATCTACCAAACTGGCTTCAAAGTCACCAAACACACTGAAAGAAACTCAGTGACTTTAGGCTACAACTAGTAGAATGAATTTTTTTTTTTAACTTAAATAAGCGCTAAACTTCTAAAGACGGTGAGACCCACAAGTGGAGGCTCCCCTGTTTCATGTGCTGCTGTGGCTCCAACTCCTAAGCAATTCCTGAATCCATTCAGACACTGCTGTGGAAAGACTGGAGGCGGCACGCTGTCCCTTTCCACCACCTGGTGCTGGACTACAGGAAACAGACAGGCACAGTTCCAGGGACAGTTTCCCAGGGAGTGGCTTGGAAACCTGGGCCCAGGAGACTGAAGTCAGAGACCCTAGGATTCCGGAGGAAGGGACAGGACGCAGTACTGTGGCCTGACAGGTCCCGGAGGTGGAACAAGGCAGCAGGTGCAGTGGCGGGTGTGGGCCGCTGCTGAGCAGCCTGCTGGTCCCTGCAAGGTGTGAACGGGCGCCAAGCCTCAACATGCTGCCCCACCTGCTCCTCGGGCTCCTGTGAGAACAAAGCCACCTGACAGATGGGAAGGCTCTGTTGTCACACACAGTCAGCAAGGATCCCTGTATCAGGAGGGGTGGCACAGCCTTTCACCTCAGCTACTCAGCAGCCTGACCCAAGTCAACCCCTTCTGGCCCAGAAGTTTTTGCATTCAACCCTGGCCCATCTACAGTGCACACAAACCGCAGTGCAGACACACGCTGCTTTATATATAACAAAACGCAATGGTCCCTGTCCCAGATAGTGCAGATGTGTGAAAATAACTAGAATACTAGAATGCAAGCTCCTCGGAGCAACAAAGCCCTCTGGCTGGCCCACTGCAGTGCCTGGCACACAGTAAGTGTTCAACAGGTATTTCCTGAATGATGAATGAATGGAGCAATGGATGTTTTTAAAACCTTTTTCGTATACACACTTAAATGTGTGCTTTCACAGTAAATACACACACAAGGTATTCAAGATATCTGCAAGTAAAAGGCCTAGGGAAAAGAATAAAATAATCAAAATCAGGGGCCAGGCATGGTGGCTCACGCCTGTGTAATCCCAGCACTTTGGGAGGCCAAGGCAGGCGGATCACAAGGTCAGGGGTTTGAGAGCAGCCTGGGTAACACAGTGAAACCCCATCTCTACTAAAATACAAAAAATTAGCTGGGCATGGTGGCAGACGCCTGTAATCCCAATCCCAGCTGCTTGGGAGGTGGAGGCAGAAGAATTGCTTGAACCTGGGAGGCAGAGGTTGCAGTGAGCTGAGATTGTGCCACAGCACTCCAGCCTGAGCGACAGAGCAAGACTCCGTCTCCCAAAAAAAAAAAAAAAAAAAAAACAGGAGACATTACGGCCCTCCTCTGACATCTCTGCAGACTGGAGGATTGCTCAATAACCATAGCAGGGTGCCTGCCAGAAATGAGGCCAGCTCCTCTCCTGCCTCCAGGGAACCTGAAGAGGGTGCTGGGCCGTGTCCCCTGGACCTCAGCTGTGTAACATCCTGCAACAACCAGGCAGCCATCAGGACTCCTCAGCCTGAGCCTCGCTCACCCTGCTGCTCCCAGAGATCAGTGGCTGACAGCTAGAACTCGGGGCTTTTATGAGCTCCCTCTCCTTAGCAATGCTGTCGGGGACGGGATGTGGTTCCCAAATACAAGATCCTGTCCTGATCAGCCCCCTTGCAGATCCTAAAACTCCTCCTCGGTGAGGCCACAGTTTCTACGTTTCAGATTCAAAGCACAAAAAGGACAGATCTTTGAATAACCCACATGTCCTAAACCACAGTATAGTCTCAGAAACACAAAGTCTCTCCTCTGGTCCTTCCTTGAAATGGCCTGACTCTACACGTCACAAAATGGATGGGAAGCAGCATCTCCAAAACCCAAAACATGAAAACTGGAAACACTTCCAGGTCTTCCAAATACCAAGAAAAATTATTTATTACAATTTATTTAAAAATTATTTAATATAATTTCATATTAAGCCCATTTAATAGAAGTCAAAATATCTCAAGCACATACACTACTACAGGGAATTGATAGGAAACTAAAAATTCCAACAGAAACAGCAGCATAAATAAAAATGAAAACGTGAAAAAAAAATCACTTCATTGCTATACAGGATTTCCAAAGATGATGCTCCTAAAATCGCTTTTAAAACAATATGTTCCAACTTCCAACTAATCCAAATTACTCTAGTGACGTCTGGCTTAGGCAGCTCACTGCAAATATGCAGCCTCATTATTTTACTTGGAATGCTAATAACGATGAAGCATCTATTTCCATCCCTCTATCACTAAGGCTAACATGAACCTATAATCTGCACTGAAACTGTTCCATTTCGGATTAGAATCAGAAACACTCCAGATGGGCTCAGCACAGCCAAGCGGGGTGGGGCGGGGGGGCTGTCCTACAAGGCCACGGTGTAGGCAGGCGCGAATGCATCATGGAGGCAGCTACCTTTTGTTTTTTAAATATGAAACATTTCTGAATGGCTTATGCAGCATGTATTTAATTTAAAACCTCTATTGAGATGAAGAAAGAAAAAGAATACACGTTCAGCTCCAGAGACATGTAAACGAGATTGAGGGAGAGAAGGAAGAGCATTAATTCCTTCCGTCACCCCTGAATAGCAGCAGTGGGTCTCAGCATCTTATTTATCTCCACCAAGCAGGCCAGCCAGCTGCCACCTCATCCTGTGCAAACCACAGGCACCATCCCCAAAAGCAGGCAAACGACTATCTCATTCGTTCAGGGATAGCAAAACGGTCCAGGGTTGGTAGCCGTGTTTTCTTCCCAACAAGACCTAACTGCTGTCATCTTTCTCTGGGACCCAGCCTCCCTGAATAGAGTAGAAAGGCAGCCAGCAGAACCCAAACTGCTCTGCCCACAGGCTCCTCCCTACAGACCACACCTCAGTGCAACACAGTTTCCAAATCCAAGATGCAGTGCAACACAGTTTCCAAATCCAAGATGCAGCATCCATGAACAGAAAACCTTCTGGAGCAGAAGATACTTATGGCTCTTTTTTCCTAACATATCATTTCTTACTGCAAAACCTACAAGATGCTTACCACTTATAACCAGAAACACTATTTCTTTTTTTTTTTTTTTTTTTTTTTTTTGAGACGGAGTTTCGCTCTTGTTACCCAGGCTGGAGTGCAATGGCGCGATCTCGGCTCACCGCAACCTCCGCCTCCTGGGTTCAGGCAATTCTCCTACCTCAGCCTCCTGAGTAGCTGGGATTACAGGCACGCACCACCATGCCCAGCTAATTTTTTGTATTAGTAGAGACGGGGTTTCACCATGTTGACCCAGAAACACTATTTCTTATAAAATAACCATAAAATGTAAGTTATTCAGTGACCCATCTTTCTGGAAAAGAATAACACTGTATGAAATTGAGGTACTGTCTGAAAAATCAAGATGATGGGTCCTGTAACTCTAAATATTTGAATTTTTAAATAACTCCCTATCAAGCCCATTTAATAGAAACTATGTCAAGCAGACACACTATTAGAAAAAGTATGAAAATAAAATTTCAAACTGATGCAGCTATATCAAGAAGAAAAAAAAAGAGAGAGAAAAATTGTTTCATTGCTTTTTAGGATTTCCAAAGACGATATTAAACCCAGCCACGGTTCTGACGTCCAGCAAAGCAACTGCTGTGGTACCAAAGGACGAGGGTTAAAAGGGATCAGTGGCAGCTCTTTCCCAACGAACCCAGGCAGCGTGACAGAGGCTTTCAGCACAGCCCAGGGTGCCCGAGATTGAAAACTCCTTCACCAACCCCCTCCATGGGTGGAAAATGCCCAGATCTTCGTTTCTATGACACAAGACCTTGAAGGTTGCTGAAAAACGCTAGTCCCATCTGACTGGGGCAGCATTTTCATTTATTGCACATCATTAAGGTTTTGACAAGAATCATTGTGCTAGATGCCATTATCCCACCAATCACCGAGCACTTCTCATTTCCTGCCCCTGGTGCTGTTGGATACTCCATGGCAAGCTGCTGATCCTGCCCACTCTTCTGAGGACAGAAACCTCCAACTCTGCCTTGCCAGGAGAACTGACCAGCATGTCTGACAGATGGTGAGTGTTTGCTGTACATGGCCCTAAAAAAGGGAGAAAATTCTTTCACTCAGACCAAAGTAATCAAACACTGAAAGGGCTTACAATGAAACATCATATTCCCCAATCTGGACTTCCCCACTCCACTGGCCATCCTTGTCATTATTTCTGATTTTCATTCTACTGGTAGCTATTTTTCACGTCTCTAAATAATTTTTAAACTCCCTTTCCGGGTATCAACTTCAGATAATATTTATTGGCATCCCAGTATGAGAGGTGAGCTTTGCAGGCCACAACCGACCTCCTAGGCTCTGGTGCAAGTCACCAGATGATTGCACCAGCTACTGCAGTCACAGTCACGCAAAGGGGCTATCCATTCTTACCAAGACCACTGGGATAAAAGAGATCCTTCCAAGAGCTCCCACCGAACTCTAGGAATACAGAAGCATTCATTAGATTAGAAAGCCGGTGGTCACACAGCCTTCGGGATGGATAGAGGCTCTTTTCTTAACTTTATAAAGCCCCGGAGGGGTGGCATTAATATGGCATGTTAGTTCCTACTGCACTTTGAGGGCAGGAACTGGCTCCTGCTCCAGTTTGCATCCTCTGTGCCCAGCACCAGGCCCGTCTGCTCAATGCCAGATGAGCAGGTAGCCTCGGCCTGTCCACCCAACCCTTGCAAAGGGTGGAGCGGCAGAGAGCACGAGCGGCCAAGATGAAGTCCTCACAGGGACTGGACGGGTGGGACAAAAATCAGTCCCAAATTAATGTGTTATAACTCCAGTTACTTCCTTGAAACCAAATCTAATTATACTTAAAAGGGTAGCCACTGGAAAGTAAACTCTATTAGGATTTCTACAAGTACACGTGGGTTTTATGGGACTTTGCGGAAGCAGCTACTGCTGACCCAGTCGGCATAGTGATAGCCCATCTCCAGAATCAGGCACTGCCCCCACACCATGATGGGTGAGTGAGGCAGTGATGCCACTGACAATAATCATTTGAACTCTGCTGTGAAATATTAAATACACCAGAGTTTGGTTTCTCTATATCATAATAAAGAAAGAAAGCAGGTTTGAGACATCAGTTCATGTGAACTACAGCATAATATTAGATGTCTGATTAAAACCATCAAGATGATAGAAAGTTCTACTCACAGAGGTACTTTCCTCCCCCAACGCCCGCATCAAATAGAGCTTTCTCTTTCAAATCAGGTATTTTCTTTTTCAGACAGGTTCTCACTCTGTCACCCAGACTGGAGTAGAGTGGTGCGATCACAGCTCACTCCAGCCTCAACCTCCTGGGCTTAAGCGATCCTCCACCTCCACCTCCACCTCAAGTAGCCAGGATCACACGTGTGAGCCGCCACATCTGGCTAGCTTTTCTATTATTTGTAGGGACGGGATTTTCCTATGTTACCCAGGCTGGTCTCAAACTTCTGGGCTTAAGCGAGCCTCCCTCCTTGGCCTCCCAAAGTGCTGGGACTACACCATGAACCACTGACCCCAGCCTTCAAATCAGATTTCTAAGAAGCCTAAGGAATAGAAAGCCTTTTCAGTTACGGCACATAAAAGTAACAAAAGCAGCCTCAGCCATCTTTCAGTGCAATCCCAGCACACAGGGATAATGAGGGGGACGTGGGCCTCGTGGGAGGGAATACTGCCCTCCCACGTCCACACCGTGCCCGTGAGAAAAACAGACTGACTACAGCTCCGAAAGATACAGCAACTTACCCGAAAAACAGGGATCTCTGATGCTTGACATTATCAGGTAAGAGATGTTTCTGACCCAGCAGCCCCCAGGGCCCCAAGCTGCAGGTGCCCGGGTGTATCCAGGTCACGGACAGGAGGCACCCAAATGTCTCCCCAAAACCCCCCACCACCACTGCTGCAGAGGCCTCTGGAGCCCATCACCCTGCAGCACCGCTGCTCCCACTCCCTTTCCCAAGCCCTCTGCAGTCCCCTCTCCTGACACAGGGCCAGAAAGCGACCACGAGCCCCGTAAATACAGCCTGCATGCCCAGCCAGGCTGAGGCCAGACACGTGGTGGGCAGGCAGGAGACCACACATGCACTGCCACCGCACCCCTTCACACTGGAGCTGCCAGAAAGACCCAGCCCTCCCTGTGTGCCCAGGGTAAGTCAGCAGAGCCGCACAGGTTAACACTGGGTGAGCAAATTAATAACATGATGAATGGTTTGTTGCGGATTTTGTCATTCTTGTAGAAGAACAGGGGCAATTTAATCTAGAAATCCTGTAAATCTCTAAAGGGTAAAATTGAACGTCCGCACTAGCAAGGCTGGGACTTGGCAGCAGCCACCGCCTCCCACAGAACACAGTAGGGAGCGGGCTCTGGAGCCCTCCCGCCCACCATGACGCAGGCGCTGCCTCGGCCAGACACCTGCCCCTGCCACCCTCCGGCATCCTCACTGAGCCCCTGCCCAACCCACGCCACGCGTCGTCCGCCTGCACCTCCCTGCACCCTCCCCTGAACCTCTGAGTGCGCCCCTGACCACTTCCTTCTCCGACATCGACCTGTCCGCTAGAAAAGCCGGCTGCAGAAATCACTCTCCGAGAGTTCGCTGCAAGGACTCTCCAGGGCCACCAAGCTCCTAATGGTCAGGAACTGCCCTCCAACCCCCATCCCCAGCTCTGACGTGCACAAACCACATAGTCCTCCTGCCAAAAACTTGGCCCTCCCTGTGCCCAGGGTGCCCCACTCCAGGTTGGCCCTGCTGCCTGGAGGGCTCTTCTGGCCTGGGCTCTGAAGGGGCAAACCCGCCCACTCTAGGATGGGGTCCAGGAAACACCCCAACCTACTGTGGGGCTCTCACATCTTCCAGACTGTGCCTCTCTAGGAGGGCCTTGGACCCAGAGCCAGAATGGGGCTCTGATGCCATTGCACATTCTCCAGCAGCCCCTTCCATGCCCTCCCTCCTAATCCCACCAGCTCTAAACTGGGAACAAGAAAGCTGGAATACGGTAGCTGCTCAGAAAATACCTACTGGATGCATGGGTGGATGGATGGACAGAGCTCTAGGCAAAGGGACTCAGGGGTAAGAAAAGTGAAAGGTACCTGCCCCCACTTCTACCACTGCACAGTCCCTGACTGTCAAAGGACTGAGAGGTGAATGACAGGCAAGGGGAGACCTACCATGTTAGTGTCCCACACAGCTGTTTCCATTATAGATAAACTATCCTACCTGACGTATAAAAGGAGCAACACATAAAAGGAGTTAGGCCGGGGTTGCCAATGTGAGGGGTGGGAATGCTGCCAGTCCACGGGTCCCCCAAGGCAGCTCCCCAAACGAAGTCAAGACAAGTTGGACGTAAGGCTGCCTCTGGGTGTTTCAAATCAACTGAATTAGTAGCAGCCCTCAGTGCTGATTAAGCACAGGCATGCCTGTGATCAAGAAGAAAACCATTACTTAGTAAAATGCAATTAATTTAGAAGCTGAAACCTGTGAAAGCCCAAGGGAAAGACACAGTCAGAAGTTCTTGGTCTGAAGAGGCTTCTGCTCTCAAAGCCTCCAACCCAAGACAGCACAAAGGCGTCTTCCCCAGCAACTGCACATACAACCTGCGGAACGATGGCAAGCTGCTCTCCAGGTACCTGAACCTGAGGCCTCAAAGGGTGGAGAAAGTTCTCAGGCAGAATCTTCACAATACATGCATAAAAGAAAGGCGCTTCTACTACAGGCTGTGGGTCAGGCAAACCTCGACTTCACCAGTGCCATTCCCTAGAGAATCAGCCATCAATGTGACCCACTCAGTCCTGCCTCAGGGGCTCAGAATCTAGCAGTCAGGCCAGGTGGGCAGTGCAGGACCCGTGGCTAAAATCAGTCCATTCATCACTCTGCTGACAGCTTTCATGCTCATTAGCCAGAACCAGTTAAGAGGCTTAAGGAATTGCCAGGTATCTGAAACCCAGAAGGCAAGTTGGTAAGAAAACACACACACACACACACACACACACACACACACACACACACACACCCACCCACCCCAACCCTGGTGACTGCACTGACCAAATGCTTTACCGCAGCAGAACACTTGCATGCATATCATCTCCATCCACAGTAACTCAGTGGCAGGTGAGGAAGGAGGCACGGATCTCCACGTGCCCTTTTGGGATGAGTCAAACTCTGAGCAGTGACGCTCTACAGCTGGCTCGCTCGTGGGGGCAGAGCCTGGCTTCCCAGAGCTTCCAATTCCTAACACATGCCTGGCCCCACCGCATCACACCTGTGACAGCTGCCATCAGCTCCACATAATACAGACAGATGCTGGAGCACATGGCTCGCTTATTACACCAAAGGGTTGAGAAACAGAAACCATGTTTTATTTGCACAATGCACACACTTGCTTCCAGACAGACCTGAGACATCCACCATCCCTAAATGCATGAGTTCACTCAATTAGTGGCTTTTCTATTTTTGAAACAATGAATTTTCCCAAGACACTTGATAATCAAACCAATTTCGGGAACCCATAAACTGTACTTCTTTATTAAATTAACAATGCACACAACAGTTCGGAAGAATTCATATGTAGAGCTGCCCTGCTGGGGAGTCAATTCTAGGAATGTAAAACCAACCAAATAAAAAAACTATATATACACACACACACACACACACATACACACACACACACAATCATGCGTCGCTTAATGACAGGGATGTGTTCTGAGAAGTTTGTCATTGAGCAATTTCATCACTGTGCAAACACCACAGAGCATACTTTATACAAACCTACTCCACGCCTTGGCTATGGGGTGCAGGCCACTGCTCCGAGGCTACACACCTGGGCAGCGTGTTACTGTGCTGAATACTCTGGGCAAGTGTAACACAATGGTAAGTGTGTGTGTATCTAAACATACAAAAGGCATGGTAAAAATATGGTATAAAAGATAAAACACGGTACCCCTGTCTAGGGCACTTACCATGAATGGCGCTTGCAGGACTGGAAGATGCTGGGTGAGTCCGTCTGTACACTAGGGCAGACTTTATAAACATTGTACCCTTAAGCTACATTAAATTTTTTTTAAAAAGTAACTGGGCCAGGCGCAGTGGCACACGCCTGTAATCCCAGCACTTTGGGAGGGAGAGGCGGGCGGATCACAAGGTCAAGAGATCAAGACCATCCCAGCCAACATAGTGAAATCCCATCTCTACTAAAATACAAAAGTTAGCTGGGTGTGGTGGCGCACGCCTGTAGTCCCAGCTACTTGGGAGGCTGAGGCAGGAGAATTGCTTGAACCTGGGAGGCAGAAGTTACAGTGAGCCGAGATCGCACCACTGCACTCCTGCCTGGTGCCTAGTGACAGAGCAAGACTCTCTCTCAAAATAATCATCATAATAAATAAATAAAGTAACCCGCACTACAACTTTACAAAAATGTTACTAGGAAATAGGAATTTTTTGGCTCCATAATAATCTTATGGAACCTCTGTCATATACGCCATCACTGACCAAAACACTGTCATGTGACGCATGACGGTACATATGTATCTCAACTGAAAATTCCAAATGTCAGTAGTGGTCTCTGACTCACCATTTATTAATAAGTGTTTGCTCAGAACTGTCTCTGCCTGAGAGTTTCAGAACCAACCGTCTCCCTGCCCAGTTGATTCTAGGGAAAAGAAGTGCTAAGAAGCCATATTGGCTTCAAGTGCAAAATGTGAAAACACCTTGGTGCCCCACCAACCATGTCAGCCTCTTCCTGGAGGGCAAACCCTGGACCCTCTCCCAGCCCTGCAAAGGGCCCACGTTATCTGTGGCATTTCCATGACTTTCCAATGCCGGCCATCAGATTCTCTCAGCACGTGTTGAAAATCAGCCCCTGTACGTGCCCACCAGTGGTCATAAGTCCTATCATGCCCACCCTGTTAAAAACAAATCTGATACAAAATGGGCCCCAGCAGGAGACAGGGAGGAAACATGGGCCTCATACTCTCCAGCTCAGGCCCAAAGTCCAGCACTGCCCCGTCTCAGCAGCGTTCTCAGGCAACCCACAGCTGCCTGTCCTCAGCCTCCTCACGCAAACTTAAGACCCGTGACCAGACGTGGTGACTCACGCCTGTAATCCCAGTACTTTGGGAGGCCGAGGTGGGTGGATCACCTGAGGTCAGGAGTTTGAGACCAGCCTGGCCAACATAGTGAAACTCCGTCTCTACCAAAAATACAAAAAAAGTAGCTGGGCGTGATAGTGGGTGCCTGTAATCCCAGCTACTTGGGAGGCTGAGGCAGGAGAATCGCTGGAACCCGGAAGGCAGAAGTTGCAATGCGCTGAGATGGCGCCACTGCATTCCAGCCTGGGCGACACTGGGTGAGACTCTGTCTCAAAAAAAAAAAAAAGACAAGACACGCTGTCAGGAAATTATTTAAAATGACAAAGAGGGACGGAACTCAACAAACAAAACTGCCGACGATGTGTGTTTCATTCCAGTGGTTTCACCATCAAATGCACCTTCAAGTGTCGGAGGGCTTCACTTTCCAGAAAATTTCTAGAGATGAAACTATTTTCACAGTCACTCAATGCAGGAATTTCAACCACATATTTTTTTCTCTTAATTTTGATCCTTCAAACACAAAACAGGAGTAGCGCCTTACATTAAAACAGCCCCTTAGAGTTTATGACGTGCCTCCTCTGTGTTCTCTCACTAGGCCGTAACTGTAACTCACAAACCTGACCCTTAAAACTCTCAGGACGAGAAGAGAAGTCGCACAGGCCGGAGCCCACGCAGCCACGCCACAGAGCCCACGCAGCCACGCCACGGAGCCCTTGCTGTCATAAAGTACCTCGCATCTTGTTTGTGCCTCAAAACAACCCCAGGTGAGAGGCCTCATGTGTATTACAGATGCTGAGAAAGACTCTCAAGCCAGGTGACTGGCCCAGGGCCCCAGGGATTAGTGGCAAGGCCTGGCTGGAACTGAGCTCTTCTTACTCCAGATCCCATCCTCTTTTCCGACCTCCCAGTCCCTTTCTCATAGAACCAAAGAGTCTTCTCCAGCCAGGCCCTGCCACTAATCCCTGGGGCCCTGGGCCAGGACACAGGCAGGAGGGACTCAGGCAAGAGGAGGCTTGTGGAAGGAAGGGAAAGCAGAGTGGCTGGGAGCCCTGGGACAGAGTCTGACGTTAGATACAAGACAAGTTTGGAAAGATCCACATGGAGCAGGAAGGGAATCTGGGTGTGGGGGTAAGGGTGCCTCCTTCCAAAGCCCATCCATATCTGAGGTGATTGCAGGGAGACACAGAGCTGGCTTGGGCAGCAGGGACCGCCTGGGTGCAGAGAACCCAAATAACTGAAAATCCACAAAGGAATCTTAGTGCAGAATCAGAAAGCGCACTCTTTGGGCTGGTTACCTTCCCAAGCACGTTCTCCTCTGGCCCATGTGAAACCGGTGTTGCCCTGTACAACTCTGCAGCGCTTTCCTGACTGCCCACTGAGTGAGGGTCTGTGCTACAGTCTAGAAGGATCCAAATGTGAACGCAGCTGGGTTTCAGCTCTGGGACTCGGGGAAAGGAGGAGCAGGGAGCAGGACATGTGCCGCGAGGAAGAGCAGTGCTCCCGTGTTTCATTCACTCGCTCATCCAACTATAGCGCTAAGGCTCTACCGTGTGCCGGGCACTTCTCTAGCGACTGGGGATCCAGAGGTGAACAAAGTCTTTGACATTTGAGTAGTAAGAGATAGACAATAAGCACAGAAATTACACACTGAACGGTGAGTACTAAGGAGAAACACAAAGCAAGGTTAACAAGAAAAGGGAAGTAACGCTAATTTGTGTAGGGCTGTCAGGGAGCCAGCAGTAAGTGAGAAAGCCGGCTAGCTGGACATCTGGGGGTGGCTCATGCCAAGGGGGTGGGAACAGCAGGTGCAAAGGCCCTGGGGCAAGAGTGGCCTGGCCAATCTGAGGACCAAGGGATAAGAGGGAAAGAGCCCGCATTCAGTTGGGACTCTCCAGGATGGACATGGGCCAAGATGACAGGCGAGGATGGGGTGGGGACAACCCAGAGCAGATCTGGGCTTGAGCCTGTCTGCCTGGAGCCAAGGCAGCCTGGAAGGACCGTGCTTGGGAGCAAGGGGGTAACTTGAGAAAATCTGGCCAAGTAATGTGGATGCAGAGGGGACGCTGGAAAGCCACTGAAGGCCTGGGCAAAAGTGACACACCTGGCCTGGGCCAACCCACTGAGTTAGGGGTACCCCACAGCTCAATCTGGGAAACCTCACAGCCCGCACAGAAATCATAATGCACACAGTAATGGCACCCCACCAGTACACGGGGTTCCACAGAGAGAGCCTGGCTGCAGGACCTTGAGGTCACCTATCTCCCCTGGCTCCCGTGTTTGTCTGGACAGGGAGAGAGGGGAGGATTGGATTCAGGAGAGGCGAGAAAAGATGGTGCCCACGACAGCTGACTCAGCCTGTGCCAGCAGGCTGCTCTGAGACACGAGCTGGACCCAACCCAGGGAGTGGGCAGCAGTGGGCGGCAGTGGGGTAGGGAGGAACTCAGGGAAGGGAAGGAGCCAGAGAAGCCTCCCTTGGGCGCTCGGCCCAACCACCATCCAAGGGAACAAAGAGCATCTCCCAACCCCCGCCAGGCACACAGGCTGACTTCTGGTGAGCAGCCATCTCAAACTTGACCTACATTGGGGAGGCCTGCCTGGTGGTCAGTGGCTACCTCACACCCTACCTGTGCCTCCACGTCCGCAGTCCTCATGGCCACCTGGGAAGGGTGAGGAACTGAGGCTGTGCGGGGAAGGCACACAGCCTGTGAGTGGCACAGCCAGGACCGCCACCCAGGCCCTGAGCTCTCTCCAATTCTCTAAGGACCAGGCTGCAAGGCAGGGCATGCCACCTCCACCACTTGTACCGGAAGACATTTAAGGCCAGCCAGGAATGTGTTCAGGGTCTCGATCCCCACCGACCACCAGCCCTCTCCGACTCCCCAGGACAGTCAAGGTTTCTCCAAGACTTCAGACCACGGTGTCACCTGAGGCCCATACCTGTTGAGTCACCGGGGCAGGTATTCGTGGCGAGGAGCACCAGAGAGGAGCTGAGGCCTGCATGGGGCCTCTACAGCCAGGCTCAGACCCCACTATCCCCACTCCAGCAGCCCTCACCTCGGCCACCAAGGCCCCATCCAAACAAAGCCCAGCCTGATGCCAACCTCACCATCAACTGTTTTTCCTCTGACTTCCTCTCAGTTTTGTCTAGGAAAAATCAAGGTGTCTTATCACCCCTCTCAGCTTCCAGGGGTGTGATCAGCGTCTTTTACAATTATCTCTTATTTTTATCCAGTATTTCTTAGCTCAGTTGGCAAATTGGGTATTACATACCTCCATTTCACAATCCATCCTCACCAATTATGAATGTGAAACTAACGTTTTGTTTAAGAAAAAAAGGTTAGAACTACCTAAGAAGGTTATGTAAACAAGTTAACTAGCAGGCCACAACTTGGGTCTAGGGTGTCCAAGAAAACAAGCAAGGTGGAAGAGAATGAGGAGCTGATGGTCACCAGCTCCACCTCCTTCCGGCACCCACCCCACCTCTCCTGCTCACACACACTCACACCCACGGGGCTCAGCCGGCAGCTTCTTCCAGCCCAGAACCCCAGGAGCCCAAGAGCCCAACAGTGGGGAAAGGCACAGACCACAATTCTTAACAAATGAGAGGGAAGACTCAGTAACCCATTGCAGGTGCCAGTACCAGCCCAGACATGGAGCCCACTCCAAGGGCCCCCCTGCCAGTGTTGCTAGCGCCCACCGAGGGAGGCCCGCGAGCACACAGCCGCAAGCTCCAGCTTTATCCACTCATTCCCCGGACACCACGGGGAGCCCCAGCAGCTTCCACGACCGTGTAACATCAGCCCTCCTGCCCCACAAATCCTAGGCTCAGGAGACCCTCTCCAGCCCAGGCTGCAGGGGGAGGCAGCCCCCATGGTCAACCAGGAATCAGCACAGAGAGCAGGGCATCCTCGACGCCCCGGACTGGGAAACCCAGATCGCGTCCCCTGCATAGTGGCCACTCCTGGGAGAGGAGAAACCCCTGCCTCACCTCACTGGAGGGACCCTGACCCAGAGGCCTAAGAAAAAGCCACCTGCAGGCTCCTGGCACCGAGGGGAGGAAGCAGGACTTCGCATACCCGCCGCCACTCTGGGCGTCAGGAGAGGTGGCAAAAAGGCCAGTCTCCTCCTGGAAGGCGGCACTGGGGCAGAGGGGCCAGCCTCCCAGGCAATCGGGACGTGAGCACACCCCATGGCACAGCCAGAGACACCAGAAACACTGGAGGCAGCGCTGACCCAAGGGGGGGCGGGACCAGGGAATGTGTCGGCCAGGATAGCTGGGGTTGCCCAGATGGGCAGTATAAATTTTGGGAAAACTAAATAATTCCATTTCATTCAACGGGTAGCTTGTGTGGCAAGGGCTGTGGTGTGTGTGCATGAGATACAGCGTGTGTAGTGTGGTGGGTAAGGAGTGTGAAGTGTGTGGGTGGGTGTGTGTGTGTGGTGGCGGGGCATCCTTGAGGGTGAGTGTGTGCAATATACTGTGTATAGTATGTGGTTGTGGTGTATGTGATGCATGTCTGGTATGTGTGGAGTGTGATGTAGTATGGAAGGGTTGAGTGTGTATGTTTCGTGTGTATGGTGTAGCGTGTATGGTGTACTGTGTGGTATACATGGGGTGTGTGTGGTGTGTATGGGGTGTGTGTGGTGTGTCTTAGGTGTATATGGTGTATGTATGTATATTATGTGGTGTGTGTGGTATCTGTGTAGTGTAAGTAAGTCATCTGTGTGGAAGGTGATGTGCTGTATGGATGATGTAACGTGTATGTGGAGTGTGCTGTGCTGTGTGTGTAGAATTTATGAAGTGTGTAAGGTGTGTGGCATGTATAGGGTGTGTAGGTGTTTACAAAATCTGTATGTTGTGTATGTATGGTAGTACATGGTGTGTGTGGTGTGTATGCTGTCTGTGGTGTGTATGAGGTATATCTGTGGTGTGTAGTACGTGTGGAGAGGACATGGTGTACATGAAGTATGTGTGTGGGATCTGTGAGGTGTACATGGGTTAAGTATGTGCTGTGCGTGAGGTGGGCATGGTGTATATGTGCTTTGTGGTGTGTGAGGTGCATATGATATGCGTGTTGTGCATGGTGTGTATGGGGTATGTGTGTGAGGAAGGTATGATATGTGTATGGTGTGTGAGTTGGGTATGATATGTGCGTGGCGTGCATGATATACGTGGGTTAGGTGTGTGGTGTGTCTGAGGTGGGCATGGTATATATGTGGTGTGTGGTGTGTAAGGTGGGTATGATATGTGTGTGGTGTACCTGCGGTGTGTGGGGTGTGTGTGAGATGGATATGATATGTGTGTGCTTTGTTTGTAGTGCATAAAGGTTAGTGTGTGGGGTATGTGAAGTGGGCATGGTATATATGTGGTGTGTGTTGTATATGGGTTAAGGGTGTCTGGTGTGTGAGGTGGGTATGATATGTGTATAATGCGTGTAAGGTGGACATGGTAGTATGTTTGGTGTATATGCATTAAGTGTGTGGTCTGTGTGAGATGGACATGGCATATAAGTGGTGTGTGAGGTGGGTATGTGTGTTGTATGTGGTGTGTACGGGATGTGTGTGTTAGGTAGGGATGATGTATGTATGACGTGTGTGAGGTGGGCATGGTATATATCTAGGGTATGGTGTATGAGGTGGGTATGATATGTGTGTTGTGCGTGGTGTGTACGGCGTATGTGTGTCATGTGTGTGAGGTGGGTAAATGTGTGGTGTGTACGGTGTGTGTGTGGGGCATATGGGTTAAGTGGCTGGTGTTTGTGAGGTAGGCACGGTATATACATGGTGTCTGTGACGAGGTTATACACATGTGGTGTGTGTGAGGTGGGTATGATATGTGTATGGTGTGTGTGAGGTGGACATGGTTATGTGGGTGGAATGTGTGTGGTGTATATGGCTTGAATGTGTGGGGTATGTGAGGTGGGCACAGTGTATACGTGCTGTGTGGTGTGTGAGGTGAGAATGAGAAGTGTATGGTGTCTATGTGAGGTGGGTATGATACATGTGTGGTGTGTGTGATGTACATGGGTTAAGTGTGTGGTGTGTCTGAGGAGGACACATATATATGTGGTGTGTGGTGTGTGAGGTGGGTATGATATGTGTGTGGTGTGTGTGTAGTGTATATGGGTGTGTGTGAGGTGGGTGTGTATAATGTATATAGGTTAAGTGTGTGGTGTGTGTGAGGTGGGCATGGTATATATGTGGTGTGTGAGAGGTGGGTATATTATGTGTGTGGTGTATGTGAGGGGGATATGATATGTGTGTAGTGTGTGTGGTGTATATGGGTTAAATGTGTGGGATGTGTGAGGTGGACATGGTGTATACGTGGTGTGTAGTGTGTGAGGTGGGTATGTCTGTTGTGTGTGGTGTGTATAGGGTATGTGTGTGGTGTATGTGAGGTGGGTATGTATGTTGTGTGTGATGGGTATGGGGTGTGTGTGTGGTGTATGTGAGGTCGGCATAGCATGTGTGTAGTGTGTGAGAGGTGGGTATGATATGTGTGTGGTGTGCATGGGATATGGGTGTGCTGTGTGTGAGGCAGTCATGGTATGTGTGTGGTGCGTGTACCTATGCACACACATGCGTACCTGTGCACTGCAGATGACAGGCAGGCCGGCAGCCCGGGACACGCAGCAATGACAAGCTCAGCCAAGGTAGGGCTCGCTGTGGGAGTGGCCAGGCCCCTGGCCGCTCAGGATCTTGGATGCACTGAGCCTAGGAGGAGAGAACAAGCTGTGTCACCATCTCCACCCAAGTTCATCACTCACGTGAACCTCTAAGATGCACTGAAACTGTTCCACTTCTGATTAGAACCAGAAACACTCCAGATGGGCTCAGCACAGCCAAAGGGCGGGGAACTGTCCTCCATGTTCTCCTTCACCATCTGCAGCCAGATCTACCACCAGCAGCCTTGCCAGGCAGTGCATACCTTGTGGAAGGGGCCTGGCCCAGGGGCAGGTCCCGCCCCGCTTCCCGTGCCCCCAACCCGGTGCCTGTAGCCCAGGGGCAACGGGGTGTGGGGTCTTTTAACTGAGAAGTTGTTCTCTCTGGGCGTTATTATAAAGGAAAAGGGAAGGGGGCAAAGATCCAGACTCAGGTTCTCCGGGGACAGCGAACCCAGAGGCGACCCAAACCCAGTTGCCGCCCAGCACTGGGACTCGATGCCAGCGCCAAGGGAGGATGGAGGAATGCACCAGCAACCAGCGGCCCACCCAGCCGGGCGGCGGGACTCGAGTGCCCTCCAACCCCCAGACACAGCCTCTAGCCGGCACCAGGTGGCCATTCGCGGCCAGGCTCCCCAACCCAACCCAGGGATGCGGGAGCCGGCGCCTAGTACCCGCTGCACGCCCCCTCCACAGCTCGTGGGAGCAGGAAGTGGCCCGTAGGAGAGGAGTGGGGCCGCTGGGCTGCTCCCCTAGACCCCAGCAACAACCGCCTCGCAGCTCCGCCGAGTACACAAGGCAGCGCTCCGGAGCACTGGGGCCGCAACCTCCGGCCGCCCACTACGCGTCCGGGTGCCTGCAGCGCCGCGGGAGACCCCAGGCTGCCGCCGCCTGCGAGTCCGGCAGCCTGAGACCCCCAGCTTACCTGGCCCGGGTGCGGAGCTGCTGCAGCGTGCTGTCGTCCCGCGGAGTCGCCGTCTGCTCCGTCAGCGAAGCCGACCTCCTCAGCGAGGCCGCGCGGAGCCGCACAAACCTTCTGCAGCGGAGCGGCCGCTGGCGCGTCCCGGAAGCGGCTTGGGCGCAGGCCCGTCCCGGAAGCGGCATGGGCGCAGGCGCGTCCCGGAAGTGGCAGACGGCAAGCGCGCAGGGCCGTCTCTACCGGGCGCACGCGCACTGACCTGAGCCTGCGGGACTTGCGCGGCCAACCGCTCGGGTTTCACGCCCCAGTGATCCGAGAGACGGTGGGGTGAAGCGGCCAGACTGGGCGGCCGGTCTGGCAGCCTCAGGTGAGTGCGCGTGTGCTCGGTGGAGGAGGCCCTGCGGGCTTGCCGTAGGCCGCTTCCGGGACGCGCCCGCGGCTCTGCAGCTTCGCGGCTCCTTAGCAGTGGGTGTGTGCTGCTCGGCCCGGGCTCCCAAGAGATCGGCTTCGCGGACCGAGCGGGCGGCGACGGGGCAGGACGGCAGGGCACTGAGGCAGCCCCGCGCCCTGGCCGGGTAAGCTGGGAGGCCCGGGCTGCCTGACTCGCTGGCGTTGGCAGCCTGGGGCGTCGCGCGGCACCGCAGGGACCCGGACGCGTAGGGGGCGGCGCGGAGGTTGCGGCCGCAGTGCTCCCGAGCGCTGCCCTCTGGGTTCGCCGGGTCCGCGGGGCTGCGGGGCTGCGGGGCTGCGGGGTGGTTGTTGCTGGGATCTGGGGGTGCACCTGGCAGCCCCACTCCTCTCCTACTGGCCCCTTTCCCCTCCCACGACCGGCGGGCGGGTGCAGCGGGGACCTGGCGGCTGTTCTTGCATCCCGGGCGGGACACCGCAGCGAATGGCCACCCGGTGCCTGTTAGAGGCGCTGTCTCACGCGGGGGCGGGGCGCCCGCTGGAGTCCCGCTGGACTGGCCTGGCCGCTGGTGCGTTCCGAGGCCCCGCTTGGCGCCGGCTTCAAGTCCCACTGCCTGGCGGCAATTGGGTTGGTGTTGCCTCTGGGTTCGCTGCTCCCGGAGAACCCGAGCCCGGATCTTCGCCACTTTCCCTTTCCCTTTATAATAAGGCTCAGAGGGAACAACTTTTCAATTAAAAAAACCCACACCTGGTTGCCCTGGCTGCAGGCGCCGAGTTGGGGGCGCGGTGCGGGCCTGCCCCTCGGCCGGCCGGGCCCCTTTCCCACCGCAGGCACTGCCTGGCAAGGCTGCTGGTGGGAGATCTAGCCGCAGTTGGTCAAGGAGAACACTGAAGCCTCCGATCCCCAAGCAGGGCTCCACGGGCCGGGCAGCGGGCCTTGGTGTGCCCAGGCAGGAGGGAGCATGGTGGGAGGACACCCGCTAGGGGCGTGCCCTGCGGGACCCGGGTGGAGAACAGAGCCTTAGAGTGGACTGCCAGTCTTAACTTAGTATGGGGAGGCTCCAGCCCAGAGCTGGAAAATCTGGGTCCTGGTGCTGGTCCCGCCATAGAATCCTGTAGAGTGTGCTAAAAATCTACGAATTGTGGCCCTGCCTGGGGAATCAGAATCTCAGGGTTAGGTCTTAGAAAAAATAAATTTTTTAAGCATCATGGATGAAAACCATTATTTTATAGATGACATTTCTATGGCTAGCTCATGAGTCGATTTCCTTCTGAGGTTTAAACCAACACTTTGACTATTTCAGCAGCAGCTACGGGAGGAGGCCATGCACCTGAGGCAGGAGGTTGAGAGAGTGGCAGGAGAACTCCAAACCCAGCTGGATGAAAATAAATGCTGGAGTCACCTGTACCAGCAGCAGGAAGAAAAGATTTGGAAGCAGAATGGTAAGATCTGGGACCAGGAGCACAAGATGCTGGAACAGCAGGAGAAGATACGGGTCCAGGAGCACAAGATCCGTGAGCAGGGGCACAAGATGCTGGAACAGCAGGAGAAGATCCGGGACCAGGAGCACAAGATCCGTGAGCAGGGGCACAAGATGCTGGAACAGCAGGAGAAGATCCAGGAGCAGGCACACAAAATGCGGGAGCAGGAGGTGAGGCTACGGGAGCTGGAGGAGACACTGTGGGAACTGCGGTGGAAGGCCGAGCTCTAGGGCAGCAGGCACAGGCGTGTGCAAACCCTGGACACCATGTAGGTCGACCTCATCACAACTTGGCAGGTGGTGGATGGCTCCCTCTGCTTTTCCACCAGTCTGTGGCCTACAGTTTAAATGGTAGGAAGAAGGCTGTGAGATTTGAGGCTGGGGAGGGACGGTGCTCTAGGCAAGGGAGGGAGTCACTTAGTCCTGGAGCAAGGGGCTAGGGGCTTGTGCAGGTGACAGAGCCCCACAGTGTTCTGGCTACGTTATGGGCCCAGAATCTGGAAGCTAGCCACTACCTGCCCTGATGCCTATCCTGCTGGTGGAGCTGAAGAGGCTCAGAGTCTACATCGGCAGAAGCCAGACCAGTTCCTGGGTCTCCTGCAGCAGTATGTGGCCACCTATCAGCAGCTGACCACACAACACATATACTCACCTCTCACAGCACATATATACCATGCCCACCTCACACACCCCACGCCCTTAACCCGTATACACCACACACACAGCACACATATCATAACCACCTCACACACACCATACATATATCCTACCCATCTAACACACATACCCCATACACACCACACAACACACATACTTACCTCTCACACCACATATTTACCATGCCCACCTCACACACCCCACACCCTTAACCCATATACACCACACACACAGCACACATATCATAACCACCTCACACACACCATACATATATCATACCCATCTCACACACATACCCCATACACACCACACAACACATATCACCTCTCACACCACATATATACCATGCCCACCTCACACACACCATACACTTGACCTATATACATTATACACACCCACCTCACACACACCCATATACACTACACACACACCACACACATATCATACCCACCTCACACACACCACACATACCCATATACACCACATTTATCATACCCACCTCACACACACACACACCCCATATACACCACACGCATATGATACCCACCTCACACGCCACACACATCATACCCACCTCAGACATGACACACACTTAACCCATATACACCACACACACCACACACATCATACCCACCTCACACACACAACACACTTAACCTGTGTACACTACACACACAACACACATATCCTACCCACCTCACAGGCACCCCATATACACTATACAAGTATCATAACTACCTCACACTCACCACATACCACATATACATCATACCCACCTCACACACACCACACCCTTAACCCATATACACTACACACACACCACATACATATCATACCAACCTCCCACACACCCATCGTAAATATATCTCATACACCACACACCACATACACACCATGCCCACCTCACACACCCCACACATTCAACCCATATACACCACACAAATCATTCCCTCCTCACATACATACAACATGCACATATGCACATATCAAACCCACCTCACACACATACCCCATACACACTGCACATACTCACCTCACACACTACATAAATAGTATGCCCGCCTCACACACACCACATACTTAACTCATGCACCACACACAGCACACATACCATGCCCACCTCACACACACCATACACATATCATACCTACTTCAGGTACACCATACACTTAATCCAAATATACTACACACACACCACACACATATCATACCCACCTGACACACACCACACACAGCCCGTATACACCACACATATACCACAAACATATCATACCCACCTCACACACCACTCACCACATATATACCATGCCCAGCTCGTACACACCGTACACATATCATACCCACCTCACACACCACACACACTTAACCCATATGCACCACACACACGCCACACATATTTTACCCACCTCACACACACCACATGCCACCTATACACCATACCCACCTCACACACACCACACCCTTAACCCATATACACTACATACACACCACACATATATCATACCCACTTTAGATACACCACACACATAACATACGCACCTCACACACACCACACACTTAACCCATATACACTACACACATATACCCACCTCACACACACCACACCCTTAACCCATATACACTAGACACACACCACACACATCATACCCACTTTAGATACACCACACACATAACATATGCACCTCACACACACCACACACTTAACCCATATACACTACACACATATACCCACCTCACACACACCACACCCTTAACCCATATACACTAGACACACACCACACACATCATACCCACTTTAGATACACCACACACATAACATATGCACCTCACACACACCACACACTTAACCCATATACACTACACACATATACCCACCTCACACACACCACACCCTTAACCCATATACACTACATACACACCACACATATATCATACCCACTTTAGATACACCACACACATAACATACCCACCTCACACACACCGCACACTTAACCCACATACACTACACACGTATGCCCACCTCACACACACCACACACTGAACCCGTATACACTACACACATATACCCACCTCACACATACCACATACTTAACCCATATACACTACACACATATACACATATATCACTCACATGTATATCACACACATATACACATATATCACTCACACACTGCACATATATCAGAAACACCTCTTACACACCACATATACACCATGCCCACCTCACACACCCCACACGTTTAACCCATATATACCACACACATATCCTTCCCACCTCACACACATACCACGTGCACACCACACTTTCTTCCCCCTTTTTTTTGAGCCCCTGAGCCACGCTTATAGAAACTTAAACGGCCTGTAGTTGTTTCTAAGTACTACAGATGGGGCCACATGATGCAATTTTTACTTTTACTAGTCCAAGGAAAAATGATTTTCAAATAACAGATAAAACATCATATGTTTGTTTTTGTAATCTGAATTTACTCTACGTAAAGGACTGCTCTTTACTGAAATAGAGGCTTTTCTAGTTTGCTTATTTTTCAAAATGTTCTTAGATGCCAAAATAAAAGGTTGGCAATTCTAGGTCAGTTCTGTGTTTTCTTTTCCCTGCTTCTTCTGCTTTTTTTTTTTTAAATTTACTGATCTAAGGAAGCAAAGAAAAGCTGGTTGTTTATCAGTTTTTAGTGTCTTTGTTTTTTAAAGCTTAAAAACACAGGGCAGTTGTCTGCTGACTGTACTGCCACACGGCATGGCCGTAGCCCAAACATGGATGGGGAGCTCTTACTGCTAACGGAGTAGGAAGAGGAAAAGGAGCCAGGAACAAAGCCTCACAGCCTGCAGTCCCTCCCCACAGCCTTCAGAAGTGCTGCTCTGGATTCCCTTTCCTCTCCCAGATACTATCTCCACGAGTTCTCTTGCCAGGGAACTGTGCAGTGGTAGGAACACTGGCCTGGACTCAGTGTGGCTGCATGAGCCTGGTAGCTAACACGCACTCACTTTCTGACCCCAGGGAGATTGCCACTCGCCTAAAAGGATAATCTGTATTATCAATGGTGAATGTTAGGATTCCCTATCACAAGTTGGGGGAGAAGGACAGGATCCAGATCTACAACAAAGCCCGAAAAGGAGGAGTATCTGAGGGGTGGGAGTCAGGGAAAGCAGGGTTAGAGATTCCATACCTAAAATGAGGATCCTGTTTTCTTTCTCCTCTCATTTTTAGTATGTATAAAGCACTTCCTTTGTAAGCTGCAGCCCCAGGATGACAGAAACCTTTAATGTTTACATTTGCTAGTGACTGAGAATAGTAAGGCGAGTTTCTCCCTTGTCCATCCATATCTGTTGCTAGCTCAGCCGTGGCCAGAACAGCCCCTCCTCTGTGAAGTCTTTCTCGGTTGTCTGAACCAGAGGTAAGGGCTAGCTACTTACAACTTTGTGATCCCTTTAGTTAACCTGCTCCTGTGGTGTTTGAGGCAGCCTACCTTGAACTGTGTCTCTTTGTGTGATGTCTCATCTCTGCTCAGCTGTAAACTTAATCGGCTACAGCATCAATGCCTTAGGTAGTGCGGGCATTCAATAAAGGTTTGTGAAATGAAGGAATGAATGAGAAAGGCCTAAAATATTACTGTAAGTTGCAGAACTTTAATATAAATAGCCATTCTGCTTTTGTGTGGTTTAGTTTTCAGTAAATGCTCTATTACAGAACAGTGTGGTATTTTTACTATTGGATTAAGTTCTGCCTACCTCTGCCACTCTGTCTTGGACAACCTGGGTTAGAGTTTCTTTGTTGGAAAATGGAAAAGATAAGACAACAGGGGTTCTCAAAGTTTAGTGTATGGAAGAATGAAATAAGGTGCTTGGTAACACTGTAGATGTCTGGGCTCTACCCTCTAAAATTCGCTGGGTCTGGGGTGGGGCTGACAGCCTTCATGTTCAGTACACCCCCAACGTGGTCCTAATATACGTGGTCCAGGGAGCATCTGTTGAGAACCATTGAAAAAGACAAGCTCTAAGGTTTCTCCAGCTGTATTTTAAAAGGGTACTATGAGACATCTGTTTAGTTTATTCAAAAGATGTTTCGAAAGGTGTTCAGTTTATTTTTCCTATTGTGAGTTCAACATGGCAACAAATATAAATTATGAGCACATGCTGCATATTAATAGAAAAAGTATACTTTCAAGTTCTTTTAAAGGAGAGAACAATCACTAGGATATCCTTGTTTTAGTTGGGATACCCTAGTATAGCTTTCAGCCTAAAATCATTTTCCTGGGCATTTTTACCTTCTAAGAATTTCCATACTTGTCATAAGCATTTATTAATAGCGTTGTTAAGAGTGGATGTAAATTGTGATAATTTCACCACCAAATACACGAGACTGTCAAACCCTATGTAAATTTTGTCTATTCCTTTATAAACTTGAGGTGTAAATATTTTATTAATAAAACAAATCCACAAATTTTAAAAGCTTTATAAAAATGTAACCATTCATTGAAATACAGTTCTTTTATCATTGCAGGTATTCTCTTTTCTTAAAGCCATAGCCTCATAATTAAAGCCAGAAATGGAAAAAGGAAACTCTTATTCAAAGCCCTCCTTTTTCTTCTTTGTCATTTGGTCATTCCATTAAATGGCCTTAATAGAATAAATGATCCTGAAATTAAAAGGAAAAAAGAAGGACACAAACCACTTGACTGCTGAAAAGTTGTTTGTGTGTGGAAGGAGGTAGGGAAATGGTTGCTGCGAGGAATGTAGGGGATTATACTTATCTGATTTATAATTTTATGCCTCACTCATGATACAGAAAAAATTTAACCTCCAACTGAGGAGTAAATATAGGTTATTTGAGCAAGGATAAACAACATAGAGTGAGAAGGAACATAGAACATCATGCCACATTCCCTGCATTCCCTGTGCATTTCGCCGACTGCAGTCAACAAGGATCCAAGATCCTCACTTGCAAGTGTCCCAGGGCTGCAGGAAATGCACCCAGCATCACTGTAAGTCTCACAGCAAGCTGAGAGTTCAGAAGGAATCTTTTACTTTGATTCCAAATTCAATTTCTTTGACAGTAGTTGGAGGAAGCTGACAGATTTTCAGTGGGCTTCATGTTGTATAAAATCAAAAGTCTCGGCCGGGCGCCGTGGCTCAAGCCTGTAATCCCAGCACTTTGGGAGGCGGAGGTGGGTGGATCACGAGGTCAAGAGATCGAGACCATCCTGGTCAACATGGTGAAACCCCGTCTCTACTAATACAAAAAATTAGCTGGGAGTGGTGGTGCGTGCCTGTAATCCCAGCTACTGAGGAGGCTGAGGCAGGAGAATTGCCTGAACCCAGGAGGCGGAGGTTGCAGTGAGCCGAGATCGCACCATTGCACTCCAACCTGGGTAACAAGAGCAAAACTCTGTCTCAAAAAAAAAAAAAAAGTGTTTGAAAATCCTTAATCAGGTTTGTAAATGGGGTTTAAGGAAATCTATTCTTTTAAAATTATAAACTAAACTTAACACACAATATTAATATTTGTGTTTAGAAATCAACACACAATATTTGCTATATTTGAAGATGTGAGGAATGGGTTTTTTGGCTGGGCATGGTGGCTGCCCCCTGTAATTCTAGTACTTTGGGAGGCCAAGGTGGGCAGATCAGTTGAGGTCAGGAATTCAAGACCAGCCTGGCCAACATGGTGAAACCTCATCTCTACTAAAAATATCGAAAGACCCCGGCATGGTGGCACATGCCTGTAGTCTCAGCTACTCAGGAGGCTGAGGCAGGAGAATCTCTTCAACCAGGGAGGCAGAGGTTGTAGTGAGGTGAGACGGCACCACTGCACTCCAGCCTGGGAAACAGATGGAGCCAGACTCCATCTCAAAAAAACAAAAACAAACAAACAAAAAGAACGTTTTTTTTTAATTCGTAGATTTAAGAAGTTAAATGTTAATTCAAATACAAGCATTCCATCCTAAGCACAAAGTCGTCCCAGATATTATAAACTATTGTCATAAAGAAGCCTCCAGTTTCTTCATGCCCTTACTTCCTGTTTTAATTTTCTTAAAGCACTTACCACTGTCTGATGTTTTCCTGTGAACATATTTCTTTGATTACTCTCTGAAAGCCTCTGTCTCTAAGAGGGGATCTTGGTTATTTTAAATTATTTTTTAGAGATAAGATCTCACTCTGTCACACAGGCTGGAGAGCAATGGTGCAGTCTCAGCTCACTTCAACCTCTACCTCCCAGGCTCAAGAGATCCTCCCACCTCAGCCTCCCTAGTAGCTTGGACTGCAGGTATGCACTACCATGCTTTGCTAATTTGTGTATTTTTTGTAGAGATGGGGTTTTGCCATGTTGTCCAGGCTGGTCTTGTATTCATAGGCTCAAGGCAATCTGCCTGACTCAGTCTCCCAAAGTTCTAGGATTACAACCATGAGCCACTGCACCCAGAAGGGAACTTGTCTTGTCTGTCACTATATCCCCAGCACTTAGCCAACGTTTCCTATTTATTAGGTGTTTAACAGATTTTTGAATAAACAAGTGAACTGGGTCTAACTTCAAAACCCATCAGGCTCTCTTCTTCATGTCATAGGGCCTCCCAAACTTGCAAGTATTGAACTCTTTTTGTTTGCTTGTTTTTGGGGATGGAGTCTCACTCTGTCGCCCAGCTGGAGTGCAGTGATATGATCTCAGCTCACTGTAACCTCTGCCTTTCAGGTTCAAGCAATTCTCCTGCCTCAGCCTCTCACGTAGCTGGGATTACAGGTGTGTGGCACCATGCCCAGCTAATTTTTGTTATTTGTTTTTTTTAGTAGAGATGGGGTTCCACCACATTGGCCAGGCTGGTCTCAAACTCCTGACCTCAAGTGATCTGCCTGCCTTGGCCACCCAAAGTGCTGGGATTACAGGCATGAGCCACAGCACCTGGCCTGTTTGGTTTTCCTAAATAGAGGGTCTCGCCACGTTGCCTAGGGTGGTCTTGAACTCCTGGGCTCCAGTGATCCTCTACCTTGGCCTCCCAAAGGGGTGGGATTACAGGCATGAGCCGCCACGCCTAGCCTGAACTTCTTTACTATGATAGCATAACAAATATTTAAACAAGAAAGAAAATAATGAGTTTGAGATGAACTTACTGCATTGGCATTTCCTCCAACTTGCATGCATCGCAACTGAAACCATGACCAGTTAGAATCCAACTCTGTAGATCTAAATGGAAAGAATATTACTAAACGTTAATACTTTTATCCCCAGGATCAAAATCAGTGAGCTTTTGAGAACAAGTTTTCCTTAAGCTTTAAGATACCAAAGAAGTCTAAGTTTGAGTCAACAAGGACCCACACTTTTGGGATGCTACCACACTTTTGGGATGCTAGGATTCCAGATTGGATGATGATTGGTGCAAGCAACCCCTGGCTCCTCTAATCCTTCCTGGAATGCAGGGCACAGGGACATGACAAGTGTCACCAGGCTGCTGGAACAACATCAACTCTTTGCCTCCCATCCTTGGTT
Organism: Aotus nancymaae; assembly: GCF_030222135.1. NCBI lineage: Eukaryota > Metazoa > Chordata > Mammalia > Primates > Aotidae > Aotus > Aotus nancymaae. Next base: position 732,163 of record NW_026988502.1, on the reverse strand, counting down.
GGATATGATTTAAAATTTGGTAATGTGTCTACTCAAAACAGATGCAATGTTTGGATGTTTTCAGGTTGGTGATCTATTTGTTCAGTTTGATCCTACCAGAAGCTTGGAGGATGCTCATTCTCTTATTACCAGGTAAAAGAGACCTACCCAACATCACCACCAGCAGGGAGAGGAGAAAACACAAGATTTCATGCTCCTGAAGTGAAAGCTACAAGCACTTCCTGCCCCTGCCACACCTTATGCCTGACTTATCTCCACTGTAAGATCAAATCAGAAACAAATAAAGGCAGTGACTATAGCCTCAACGATGCACATTCACCAAGGGGTTGACCATAAAGCAACAATGTTAGAATCTTCATACTGAATCCACATAAATGAGCAAAAAGCAGAGGCTGTCTGTTATTCAGTAATAGCTTCCCCGTACTAACTGTAAAGGAATGTGGATATTTTAGAATGGGTATAGGCAGAATACCCTTTACAAAATGGGCAAAAAAGAAAGAAAAGAAAAGAAGCCTCAGGTTTACCAAAACTTTCTTTTGTGCTGCCCTTATATTTACTCCTTCCTTCCCTCTCTCCCTCCCTCCCTCACTCCCTTCCTTCTTTCCTTCCTTCCTTCCCTCCCTCCCTCCTTTCTCTTTCTCTCTCCTCTCTCTCTCCCTTTTCTCTTCTCTCTGTCTCCCTTTCTCTCTTTCTTTCTGAGACAGGGTGTCACTCCCTCACCCAGGAGTGGAGTGGTATGATCACAGCTCACTGAAGCCTCAACCAGCCTCAAGCAATCCTCCTGTCTCAGCCTCCCAAGTAGCTGGTAGCCACCATGCTTGGCCTTTTTTTCCCCCCAATAGATAAGGTCTTGTTATGTTGCCCAAGCTGGTCTACTACTCCTGGGCTCAAGCAATCCTCCCGCCTCAGCCTCTCAGTTTTGGGATCACAGATGTAAGCCACCATGCCCAGTCAACCTATCTTTTTTTTTTTTTTTTTTTTTGAGACTGAGTCTCACTCTGTTGTCCAGGCTGGAGTGCAGTGGCATGACTTCAGCTCATTGTAACCTCTACCTCCTGGATTCAAGCAATTCTCGTGCCTCAGCCTCCCGGGGTAGCTGGGATTAGAGGCGTGCAGAACCACACCAGGCTAATTTTTGTAATTTGAGTAAAGATGGGGTTTCACCATGTTGGCCAGGCTGGTCTCAAACTCCTGGCCTCAAGCAATACCCCCGCTTCAGTCTCCCAAAGTGCATACCATTGTTAATCTAGAGCTTGACTTATAGACAAGCTCAGTAACAACTTCCCAGCAGCCCTTTGTTTATAAGTTGCTTGATTACTTCTATAAGGTCATGAACAGTGTTGTCTTTCTACACTAACACATAAAAAGGTTCTCCTCTGGTGTCTACTGAGCTGGAGCCCAGATTCTGCTCTGGCCAGCATCAACGTGTTCTAGGGCTCACTATGTGCCAGGCTGTATGGGATTCTCTTGCTCGCTCCTGCCAACACCCTATACGGCAGGTCCTAGTATTCTCACCTCCACTTTCAAGAGAAGGAAGTAAGACATTTGGAGGTAAGGAACACACCCAGGGCCAGGAAGGGACAGCTCAGTTTTGGACCCCCACCATCCCAGCTCCAGCATCCTCAACCTCAGTCCTCACCTTGTCCTAATGCTGTCTCCTGCTCTGCCCAGGCTGAGTAAGCCTCCCCACAGGCCTCATCCCTCCAGGGCCTCAGGAGTAAAGTATTAGCTCCCAGCCTGGCAGCTAAGATGTTCCATAATATTACAAATCCTCTCCTTTCACCCTTATTTCTATTTATTTTCCTATACAAAATCTAGCTACAAAGTGAGGTGCTGTGGCCAGATGCTCTGTGCCTGCTTCCCTGGGGAGCTAGGCCAAGCACGGGCAGGCCAAAGGTTCCTGTGCATTGCACCTCATACAGCTAACACCAAGCCACCTGGCAGACCATGGCTGCCACATGCAGGGCCTGCTGTTTGGGGGGTGGGCTCATCTCAAGGCCTGCCTTACACGAGCAAGTAGACATCTTGTGGTGCAATACCCCTGGACACAAGGGTGCTGGCGGGGAGTGAGGGAGGGAGGCAGAATAAAGCTCCTCGGAATGTCCCTGCCTATGTGTTTTTTGTGGGCCTGCATTAAACTGCATTAAACTGGACATGAGTTCATACTGCGGTCTTCTCCAGGCCTCTCTTCTCTCAGGTGTGACCTGTGGGTGAGATTGCTGGGCCATGGGAAGGTGTGTGGTCACTTTAGTCCTACCTGCTTGCTGCTCCTGGAATTTCCCCGGGGGTGGGGGAAAGCTGGGTCATTACCAACTGAGGGAAACGCCAGCCTGGTACAGAGCACAACTCTGTGACTTGGGGTGGTATGTATACACGTGTATGTGTGTGCGCACACACGCACTAAACCTTCATGCTTAGAATACCATCAGACACGCAGAGAAGCTGGGAGAAGGTTGCTGAGTTCCCACACACCCTACGCTAGGCTATCCTATTACCTACATCTGCCATTAGCATTGAGTATCTGTCGCAGTTAGTGGACTGATATGGATACCCTCGTATGAACTGAAGTCTCTGCTTTATTAACATTTCCCCTGTTTTTGCCCTAATGTCCTTTTGTGTTCCAGAATCCCACCCGGACACCACATCACATTCAGCTGCCATGTGTTTCCAGGCCTCCATAGCTCTGGCAGTTTCTCAGACTTTCCTCGGTTTTGAGAACCTTGACAGTTTGAGGGGTACTGATCGGGTATTTTGTAGAGTCTCCCTGGATTGGAACGTGTTTGGGGTTGTGGGTTTGGGGAGGAGATCACAGAGGCAAATGCCCTCCGCTCACATCATACCACGGGCAAGCAAGTCTTACCTCGGGCTGCTGGGACAAAATACCACAGGCTGGGAGGCTCATAAACCAGTTATTCCTCAGAGTTTTGGAGGCTGGAAGGTTAAGACCGAGGACACGCTGTCTCAGCTGGTGCCGTCCAGCTGTGTCCTCACAGGGTGGAGGGGTGAGGGGCCTGCTGGGGTCTCCTTTACAAGGCCACTCATCCTCATCCCACTAAGAAGAGCTCCACCCTCATGACTGAATCACCTTCCAGCCTTCCAAAGTCCCCACCTCCTAAATCAGCACCATGGGGGTTAGGCTGCATATGTGAATTGTGGGGGCCATAAACACTGGGACAGTGGCAGCGGCGAGCTATCCACATGATGGATGGCTGACTGATGTTGGATTTGGTCCTCAGGATGAGGTTGCGTCTGCGTGTTGTTTCTGCTTATAAGCTGCCCCACCCCATTCCCTTTTTATATTCCTTGGAAGGAAATCACCATGTGCAGCCAGCACTTGAGGAGTGGGGGGTTATGCTCCATTTCCTTGAGGTAGCATATCTATGGAAATTATTTAGAATTTAGGGACATGGGAGCCTTGCCTATTGTTCTTCATTTATTCAACAGTTTATTTACATTGGTGTGGACTCATGCATATTTATTTTGTACTTTGGGTTATAATCCACTACTACATTATTTATTACAGTTTGCTGAAATGGTTCCACTCTGGCCACAGGGAGCTTTCAGTTGGCTTCTGTGCCCCTGGGACACAGCCTGTCATCGGGATTTGTGGGGCACGTCCTTACTTTCCAGCACAAGGAGATGCTCCAGCCTCATCTAGCCTATTTCCTGCCACAGCCCAAGACGCAGCCATTTCTCCCAGGAGCTCTGGCTCCTTTAGAGTTGAAGAATGGCAGAAACCAAGATCAGGGTGCTAGGTGTGCTCACGGCTACTGGGGTGTCATTGCTTCTAGGCCCTCTCAGCCGACAGAGCAAGGAAATGGCTGTGCATCAAAGAAGTCGCGTATGGATACATGTAAACATCTCTATGTGTATCCATCTACGTTTGCATTAAACTAGACCTGAGTTCCTACCAACGTCTCCTCCACTAACCCATGCCCACATGGATCCTTCCAGCCTCCTCCTCTTGCTTATCTGTGAACTTCCTCTCTAGCACTGAGAAAAAGGCTCCCACCATCAGCGTCCACTCACTTAACTGTGCGATTCCAGAATACACAAATAGGGGCTTCCTATTTGTTAAGCCACACTCCTGCCGGAAGCAACTCTTCTCCAGTTTCTTTTGAGGGACTTCTTTCACTTAGTGCTATGCATGTAGGATGTATCCATGTCTTTGTGCAGCTTGATAACTATTCTGTTTATTGCTGAATCATATTCCATCACATGAAGTGTTCGTTTCTTTAGCCACTCACCTACTAAAGGGCATCTTCGTCGCTTCCAGTTTTGGGTGAGTGTAAATAAAGCTGCTCACAACATCTGGATGCAGTTTTTTTGTATGGACATACATTTTCACATCAGTTGGGTAAATAGCCATGGCATGATTGCTGGATACTAGGTGAGACCGTGCCTAGCTTTGTAAGAAGTCTCTACACTGTTCACTGTGGCTGCAGGAACAACCTCCTCTTCCCTCACTTGGTCACATGCACGAACAGGAGAAAGGGTTGTTCTGTGCAGTCACGACAAATTGTGTCTCCGAAGGGGAGGGAATCAGGTCTCAGGCCCTTGTCAGAGAAGTTTATGGCCACAGCACTAATGCTGCTGGTGGGGATTTGGTTGTAGAAGATGGTTGGAGCGATTGCATGACCTTTGGTTGAGATCTTCATTTACAATTACAGAAACCACCCCTACCTCCCGCGTTTAAAGGATGCTAGCCAATGGCTGTCACATGATCCAGGGCTGGCCATGTGTAGCGTGTGTCCTAGGGGAAGGAGGGCGACTTGGGTCCCTCACCCTCTGCAGGAAGGAGGGTGGCCTGGGTCCTTTACCTTCTGCGGGAAGGAGGGCAGCCTGGTTCCTTACCCTCTGTGGGAAGGAGGGCAGCCTGGGTCCCTCACCCTCTGTGGGAAGGAGGGTGGCCTGGGTCCCTCACACTCTGTGGGAAGGAGTGCGGCCTGGGTCTACCCTCTGTAGGCCAGCTGTACCTGGCCCTCCATGGTGAGGATTCTCAGGGTGCAAACAGCAGAGCAAACAGTGCAAGACCAGCCTCCAAGCCAGGTCACTCTGGAGGTCCTGGTAGTGCAGAAGAGAAGTGTGGTTGGCAGAGTTTCAGGGTGGCCTCCAAGTTCCCCTCCTAACTCTGCGGTATAATCCTTTCCCTCGAGTGTGGATGAGGGATAGGTTCTGTTCTGTGGCAAATGGTGTGGGAGTCACTCCCATGACTATAAAATGTTACTTAAGATTCCTCCGTGGTGCAAAGAGGGAGCCTTCCCAGCCGGCATGGAGGGAAGGAGGGACCCTGGTTGCTAATTGTCTTTGGAGGTGTCCTGGGGGACCTCAGTCCTACAAACTCAGTAACTGACTTCCACAAACACTCTCGAGTGAGCCTGAAAGCAGACCTGGAGTACAGATGAGAGGACAGCCTGACAGCAGGATGCAGCCTGTGAGACCCGGGCAGGGCACCCACCTCCCCTCTGCATAGAGCTCTGATCCATGGTCTCGCTGCTTTCGGCCGTGGGGTCCCCGGGAATCTGGAGGGGCCATGGGGCCGAGGGTGCGGCCTGTGGGCGGACGGAGGCCGAAGCTGCCCGGGAGAGGACGAGGAGTAGCCGGAAGAAGCGGATGAGGACGCAGAGGAGGATCTGCTGCAGAGGGAGCCTCTGCTGCCGGCGGGGACCCAGCGCGTGTGTCTGGTCCACCCCGATGTCAAGTGGGGCCCTGGGAAGCTGCACATGAAGTGAGGTGTACACAGCGGGGGGTTGCAGGGGAGAAACAGGAGCTGGCACTCTGCGGGAGGGCCCCTGCAGGGAGGGTCTCATTGGTGGAGACTCAGGGGCTGGGCGCTGAGGGGACAATCTCATAGGTGGAGATTCAGGGACGGGGCTCTGATGGAAGACACTCAGGTGGAGACGCAGGGGCGGGGGCTCTGAGGGGAAGATCACAAGTGGTGTAGTGGGCGAGGCTTCAAGGGGCGATGCTCTGAGGAGAGGATCTGATGGGTGGAGATGCAAGAGCATGGCTCTGAAGGGGCGGGGCTCTGAGGGGAGGATTTCGTAGGTGGAGGTGCATGGGCAGGGCTTTGGGGAGAGGAGCCTATGGGGTGAAAAGGGCTGGGGCGGAGCTTATGGGGAGAAGCCCCTGGGGTTAGGTGGGGTGGGGTGGGGTGGGCCAGGCCAGGCCGGGCCGTGTCTTGGCGATGAGAACCCGTTTTTCTTGCCCTGGGTTCAAGGTAGGCACAGTGTTTTTGGGGTCAGGGAAGGGAGGGTGTCTAGCAGACCATCTGTGTCCAGTCCCCTGCCCCACTCTCCAGGAGGAAATCCAAATCCCTAAGTCACTGCAGGTGCCAGAGTCTCAAGACTGTTGACATCTCCCTTGGAAGCCCCTGTAGCCGAAGAGCGGTTCTCCTTCAAGGGTGTTTTCCAAAATGGGCAACTCTTGGGACAGTGGAAGCCCCAAACTGCTCAGAACGGTACCGAGACCTCCTGCATTTCCTCCCCCTAACCCTGCCTGTGGTTCCTGAGTTATCCCTGAGCACCCCTAGCTCCCTAGTTCCCTGCTGTGTCCACCTGGACCCCAAATCCTATATAAGGCAGGTTGGGGAGTCCTCATGTCCCATGGTGGCTCCAGCATCCTTCCCTGGCCAGATTCCTACTTAGAGGCCCTACGGTCAAGGCCAGGAGAAGGACACGCCGGGCAGGTGTGGTTGGGGCCCTGGATCTACCCCAAAAGGAAGCGTCCCTCAAGGTGGACCTTGTGTCCCCAGAGCTGAGTGACAGGTAGCAAAGGCCACAGTACTGGTGCACATTCTGGACGGCTGGTCCATGGTGCAGACGATGGTCGTGTCCACCAGAACGCCAGAGAAGAAGCTTGTCTTTGGCAGAGGGAACTTTGAGCACCTGACAGGTGAGTCCGTCCACACCTGCTCCCTCCCCAAACCTCCTTTCCCATCTGTTGCTCCCGAGAACATTCAACTCAGACGTGTGGAAGGAAAGGGGTCTCGCTGGGACAGAGGGGAAGTGGGCCCATGAGTGGGTGGTCCAGGTGAGCTGGGAGCCCACATAAATAGGAGCTGGAGGGGTGGGAGGCTAGACCTGTGTCCCTCCTCCATGCACTCTCTTAGCGTGGGGTCCTGTGTGGGGGCCCTTGTGCTTCCAAGTTTTTGACCATCCGGCTGACAGTGCAGAGTGGGTAAGACCCTACTAACTGCTACTACTACTGCTAACTAACTTACTAACTAGCTGAGGTGGGAGTCTGCTTCTGTGCCTGATTCAGAGGCATCTCGGCATCTCATCGGGGCTGGGATGTGTTCACCATGTTTCTGTGTGTGTCTGGCCCACCATGTGTTCACCGTGTATGTGTGTCCCCACTGGGATGTGTCCACCGGGACTCTGTGTCTGTCCCTGTCACGATGTTTTCACTCTGTGTGTGTGTGTGTGTGCGTGCGTGTGTATACATGTGTCTGTCCCTGTCGGGATGTGTTCACCGTGTGTGTGTGTGTGTCCCCACAGGGAGGTGTTCACCATGTGTGTGTGTCCTCACTGCAATGTGTCCTCCGTGTGTGTGTGTCTCCCCACAGGGATGTGTTCACCGTGTGTGTGTGTCTGTCTCCCCACAGGGAGGTGTTCACCATGTGTGTGTGCCCCCACTGCAATGTGTCCTCCGTGTGTGTGTCTCCCCACAGGGATGTGTTCACCGTGTGTGTGTGTGTGTCTCCCCACAGGGATGTGTTCACCCTGTGTGTGTGTGGGCGTCCCCACTGCAATGTGTCCACAGTGTGTGTGTGGGGGTTGTCTCCCCCACGGGGATGTGTTCACTGTGTGAGTGTGTGTGTCCCAACTGGGATGTGTTCACCTTGTGTGTGTGTCCCCACTGGGATGTGTTCACCATGTGTCTCTGTTCATGTCACAATGTGTTCACTGTGTGAGGGGTGTGTGGGTGTCCCCACTGGGATATGTTCCCCATGTATGTGTGCGTGTCCCAACTGGAATGTGTTCTCCGTGTGTGTGTGTGTCTCCACACTGGGATGTGTTCACCATGTGTTTGTGTCTGTCCATGTCACGATGTGTTCACTGTGTGTGTGTGTCCCAACTGCGATGTGTTCCCCGTGTGTGTGTATGTGTGTGTCTCCACTGGGATGCATTTACCATGCGTGCGTGTGTGTGAGATGTGTGTGTCCCTGTTGGGATGTGTTTACCTTGTGTGTGTGTCTCCGCCAGGATGTGTTCACCGTGTACACGTCTGTGTACATGAAACACACACCCCTAGAGACATCGCTCCAATGCTGATTTCCTGGATCCTGGGTCTGGTGCTCAGGTCAGGGATGTCTGTGAACCGTGCCCTCCACGGCGCACCCCACAAGGGGCCTCGTGGCTCATCCCGCAGTCCACAGGTCTGGACGGATCGCCACTGACGAGACCCCCTTTCCTTTAGAGAGGATCTGACAATCTCCGGACATCACATGCATCTTCCTGAATGTACAGAGGATGGCTGCCCCAACCAAGGTATCCCAGAATGTGGCTTTGCTTTGTTTCCTCCCACGCTCCATGCGGTGAACGAGTGGATGCTAGAGCGTCCCGCCAGGCAGGGGCCAGATGGGGTGATAGTGGCTTTAAGGCGTGATGGAATGTCCTCCTCCCTGTGAGGCTGGCCACTAGGGCCTGGCCTTCCCCTCTGGCTTCTCATTTGCTCTCTCCTTTTCTTTTTTGACAGAATCTGACTCTGTCACTCAAGCTGGAGGGCAGTGTCACCATGATCTCGGCCCACTGCAACCTCTACCTCCCAGGTTCAAGCAATTCAGCTGCCTCAGCCTCCTGAGTAGTTGGGATGACAGGTGCCCACCAACACACCCAGCTAATTTTTGTATTTTTAGTAGAGACAGGTTTTCAGTATTTTGGCCAGGCTGGTCTCGAAGTCCTGACCTCAGGTGATCCACCTGCCTTGGCCTCCCAAAGTGCTGGGGTTGCAGGTGTGAGTCGCCAGGCCCAGCTCACTCTCTCCTTCTCTAGAAAGAACTGGAAGCCGCCTCGGGCGTGGAGGTGTTTGACTGCTTTACCATCATCCTGCACATTTTCCGCTGCAACGCCTGCATGGAGGAGGCCTGGCTGCAGATGGCCCTGGCAGAGATCCCACTCCTCAGGTACCTCGGGACGCCCAGGCCAACCATCACGCCCACCCCGCAGCCCCTCCATTCTGTACTCACGTGTTTGGTGGTTCTGGGGGTATATCAGAGTAAGAAAAGCACTGTGGGAGCACTCTCTCCCCACCCCACCCCACTCCCCACTAGGTAGGTCCCCTCGGCCTGGGATACTCCTCACTCACAATGCATGAGCTACACACCCAGTGGGACCCCAACACCAGCTCCTCCCTTCTGCCCAGAGGCCCCACTAATTCACAGGTTCTGGGCTTTAGGATGTGGACCGATCTTTCTGGGGGCTACTGTTGACAATCCACTGCAGTTGTATCCACTTCTCTCTGGAGGCTCCTTCCTGCCTCTCCCAGCTCCTGGGGGCGCCAGGTGTCCCTGGCTTGCGGCCGCATCACTCCAGTGTCCGCCTCCAAATCCACGTAGGCTCCTCCTCTTTGTCTGAGTCTCCCCTTCTGTCTCCTAGAAGGACATTTGTCATTGGATTTAAGACTGTCCCTAATCCAGCGTGACCTCATCTCAAGATCCTTAACTAATTTCATTTGCAGAGACCTTATTTCTAAATAACGTCCCATTCACAGGTCCTGGGGAACAAGACATAAACATCTATTTGGGGCGTCACTATTTAACCCAGTAAAATGGAATCATCCAGTTACCTCCAGAAGCTCTCGGGGAGGATCCTTCCTGCCTCTCCCAGCTCCTGGGGGTGCCAGGTGTCCCTGGCTTGTGGCCACATCACGCCAGTCTCTGCCTCCGTCTCCACGTGGACTTCTCCTCTGTGTCTGTCTACAATTTTTTTTTTTTTTGAGACAGAGTCTTGCCCAGTCACCCAGGCTGCAGTGCAGTGGCTGGATCTCAGCTCAGCACAACCTCCACCTCCCAGATTCAAGCGATTCTCCTGCCTCAGCCTCCCAGGTAGCTGGAACTACAGGTGCCCACAACCAAGCCCAGCTAGTTTTTTTATATTTTAGTAGAGACGAGGTTTCACCATGTTGGCCAGGATATTTTGATCTCCTTGGCCAGGATGGTTTGATCTCCTGACCTCATGATCCACCTGCCTTGGCCTCCCAAGGTGCTGGGATTACAGGTGCGTGCCACTGCGCCCGGCCCTCCCCTTCTGTCTCCTAGAAGGACACCTGTCATTGGATTTAAGACTTACCCTAATCCAGGGTGACCTCATCTCAAGATCCTTAACTAATTACATTTGCAGACACCTTATTTCTAAATAACGTCCCATTCACAGGTCGTGCAAAACAAGACATAAACCTCTATTTTGGGCATCACTATTTAACCCATTAAAATGGAATCATCCAGTTCCCTCCAGAAGCTCTCGGGGAGGACCCTTCCTGCTTCTCCCAGCTTCTGGGGTCTCCAGGTGTCCTGGGCTTGCGGCCTCCTTCACCTTCACCTCGACCTCTGCTGGGAGGGAGAGAGATTCCCTGCAGAGTGAACCCCTCCTGTTCCCATGCCAGGTCGAACCTGAAAAGGAACATTGACCCCCTTCACTGAGGAGGATCCAGCTCCCGCTACATCATGGGGTCAGGTCACTCTGGCTGGGTGCAGCACCCCAGGACATCCTGAGAATGTGGTTGTCAGCAGCTGCCCTGAAGGATTCCAACAGGGTGGGGGCCGGCTGGGGGCTCCGTCTCCTTGTTATGTCTGTGGAGACAGGAGATGGTGCTGGTTCTGTGAGGTATTGCTGACATAAGTAGCCACAAAGTGTGGATTGAAACAGCAGGAATCTGTGCACACCCATCCTGGAGACCAAAAGCCTCCAGAGGCTCCTTCTGCCTCTCCCAGCTCCTGGGGGCGCCAGGTATCCCTGGCTTGTGGCCACATCACTCCAGCCTCTACCTTTTAAGAAGGACATGGATCTTTGCATTCAGGCCCAACCCTAACCTAGGATGATGTCTTGAGTTCGTACAAAGAGGGGAATTTACAAATCAGGTCCCATTCCCAGGTTCTGGGACTTAGGATGCCAAAGGAGCCCCATTGAGCCCCCTCACGATAACATCCCGGCTGTGCCCCACTTAGAAGCCTCCGTAGTGCTCAAGACTTTTTCTTTTTGAGATGCAGTCTGGCTCTGGCCCAGGCTGGAGTGCAGTGGCACGATCTCAGCTCACTGAAACCTCCACCTCTCGGGTTCAAGCGATTCTCCCGCCTCAGCCTCCCGCATAGCGGGGATTATAGTCGCCCACCACCACACCCGGCTAATTTTTGTATTTTTAGTAAAGATGGGGTTTCACCATATTGGCCAGGCTGCTCTCGAACTCCTGTCCTCATGATCCGCCCACCTCGGCCTCCCAAAGTGCCAGATGACAGGTGTGAGCCACCGCGCCCGGCTGAGCGCAGCCCTTTCTCAGGGAAAGGGAGTGTTGGGGCCACTGCCGGGAACGCGGCAGGGCCCCTAAATGCTGCAGCAGGAGGAGCAGCCCCTGTAGACCCTCAGTGGCACCTCCCGCTCCCACGCCTTTCCCGGCCTGGCTCACCGCCCTGTCTTGTGTGTTTTTAGGAGAATCGTTCATGCAGGTGCAGCAGCGTCTCCTGAAAGAGAAGGAGGCCAAGATGAGGAAGGACCTGGACGGGCTTCAGAAGAAGAGGCACCTGCTGCGGTGGCAGCGTGCAAGATGTGAGTTCCCCATGGTCTCCGTGGTGGGGTACACCAACTGCAGTGAGCATGCACCCAGGGGAGGGGGTCCCACGGTCTCTTGGTGGGGTACACCAGCTGAAGTGACCATGTGCCCAGGGAAGGGGTTCCATGGTCTCTGTGTGGGGTACACCAGCTGTGGTGAGGACTTGCACGGGGAGGGGGCTCCGCGTGGTGCATACACCAGCTGTGGTGAGGACTCACCCAGGGAAAGGGGATCCCGTGGTCTGCATGGTGGGTACAGCAGCTGTGGTGACAATGCCATGTACCCCATCCTCCCATCCACAGCACCACCACCCCATCCACACACCCACGCTTCTACACCACCACCTCCCTCCATCTACACCATCTTCCCATCCACACCATCTCATGTTCACCTGTCTACACCACCAGCTCCCCTGTGTCTACACAGTGGCCCTGCTGCATCCGGCCTGAGAGCAGCCGCAGTGGCTTAGTCCTGCATGTCGTGTGTGGCCCAGGGGTGCCTGGGGAGCTCAGGGACCTGGCACCCGGGGTGCCGCTGCCCAAGAGGGTGCTGTGGTCTCCACTCTGAGGACCCAGGTGTGGCTCCGCCTGAGCCCCTGATCTCCATGCCCTCCGAGGGAAGACCATGCTGATGAAGGCACTGATGGGAGACACTGACTTGCAGCCGCGGGACCAGCTGTTTGCCACGCTAGACGTTACAGCCCACGTGGGGACGCTGCCCTCACGCCTGACCATCCTATACATGGATGCTGTCGGGTTCTTGTCCCAGCTGTCACATGGCCTCATCGAGTCCTTCTCTGCCACCCTGGAAGATGTGGCCCACTCGGTGAGTCAGGGCCGCAGGTGGCTGTGGACACCCACTGAGACAGAGGCTGAGGTCTCAGACACCCACTCAGACCAGGGGCCGGGGTCTCAGACCTCACTCGGACCAGGGGCTGGGGTCTCGAACACCCACTCAGACCAGGGACCGGGGTCTCGGACACCCACTGAGAGAGGCCAGGGTCTCAGACCCCACTTGGACCAAGGACCAGCCCTCGGACGCCCACTCAGCCCACTGGCCAGGTTCTCAGACACCCACTGAGACCAGGGACCATCTCTGAGACACCCCATCAGTCAAGGGGCCAAGCCCTCGGACGCCCACTCAGACCAGGGGCCAGGCTCTGGGACACCCGCACCACTCGGGGCAGAATAACAACTGAATCCTCGGCCTCAGACTTAGTGTCCCGCAAGCATCCCTTGACCCTGGGGCCGAGGCTGAGCAGTGGCCCCAGTGTCACCCACACTCAGCCACCGTGATGAGCCCATATACACAGGGCCAGGAGCAGCAGCTCACGCCTGTCATCCCAGCACTTTGGGAGGCCGAGGCGGGTGGATCATTTGAGGTCAGGGGTTTGAGACCAGCCTGGCCAACATGGTGAAACCTTGTCTCTGCTAAAAATACAAAAATTGGCCGGGCATGGTGGCAGGCGCCTGTAATACCACCTACTGGGGAGGCTGAGGCAGGAGAATCACTTGAACCCAGGAAGCGGAGGTTGCAGTGAGCTGAGATCATGCCGTCACACTCCAGCCTGGGGCACAAGAGCGAAACTCTGTCTCAAGAAAAAAGTAAAACGATTTCACAGTGGGATGAAGCCACCCAAAGCATTGAATGAGGAAGCAGTGGCTGGCAGGTGGCGGTTGAGTGGTCATTTGTGGCACCACCTTGTTTGTGGGTCTGGGGGTGCAGACTTGTCACCTGTGCTGCGGGAGGCGAGGTATGTGGAGTTGGGTGGGGCTCCGTCCAGTGTAAACCCAGCACCCCCATCCTGGGGTGTCCGAGGGCCTGTACATGGGGGTAGCTCCCACCCCCACCCTGGCCTTGGGAACTCGTGGGAACCCCTCTCCCGGGCCTGCCTGCAAGCTTGGTGGGGTTAGGGCTCTGACTGCATGCCCGGCACTTGTAGGATCTGATCCTGCACATGAGAGACGTCAGCCACCCCAAGGCGGAGCTCCAGAAAGCCAGCGTCGTGTCCATGCTGCACAGGCTGCGGCTGCCCACCCCGCTCCTGGACTCCATGCTGCAGGTTCACAAGGTGGACCCGGTGCCCGGGTGAGTCAGGCCCTGGCACCCACACTCGTCTCACGCCTTCCCCTGCAGGCGCTGGAGACCCTGCCCTCGTGTGAACTGCTGACCGCTGGCACACAGGCTGACGCAGGGAGAATGGTTGAACCCAGGAGGCAGAGGTTGCTGTCCCAGCCCATGTCTCGTGGGCAGCTCACTCCTGGTGACCCTGCTTTCCACAAACATCTCCTTTCCCTGCATGTGCTCAAGCCACATGGGGAGATGCCCCCTCTCCTCATCTGAACCTCAGCAGTGACACTCAGGACACCAGGAGCTTCCCCAGGCTGTGCCCCATGGGTGGCTGACTCTGGGACCCCTGCTTTCTGCCGGCCTGTGGCCCTGAGGCTGAGCGGACTCTGTGGCCTCCCCACCCTTGCAGCTACCACCCCACGGAACCGAACGTCGTGCCCATGTCTGCCCTGCTGGGGCACGGACTCCAGGAGCTGAAGGCTGAGCTCGATGCAGCAGTGTTGAAGGCCACGGGGAGACAGGTCCTCCCCCTCCGTGTCTGGCTGGCCGGGGGCCCAGCTCAGGTGAGCGGCAGCCTCCTGGCATGGGAGAGGGGATGGTGTTCTGGTGGCCTGTCTCTGGCTCAGAAAGGGCTCCTTTAGGGTGCAGAAGGACCTGTGGAGTCCCCAAAAGCTTTACGATGCAGAGACAAGGTGAGAAATTTCTGAATGAGTTCGCAGCAAATGTGTACTGTGGAGTCAGTGTGCATACAACAGGCGCCTAATCTGTACTCACCGACGCTCAAACGCTATAGGACTCCCTACCAATAAGAAAGCAGGCTCCAGCTGGATACGGTGGCTTACGCCTGTCATCCCAAGACTTTGGAACCCCGACGTGGGCAGAAAACCTGAGGTCAGGAGTTCGAGACCAGCCTGGCCAACACAGTGAAACCCCATCTCTACTAACAATATAAAAATTTGCCAGGCGTGGTGGTGCATGCGTGTAATCCCAGCTACTCTGGAGGCTGAGGCAGGAGAGTCACTTGAACCTGGGAGGCGGAGGTTGTAATGAGCTGAGGTCACAGAACTGCACTCCAGCCTGAACGACAGAAAGCTCTGATCAATGAATGCTTTGGGGTAAGTTTTTTTTTTTTTTTTTTTTTTGAGGTGGAGTCTCACTTTGTTGTCCAGGCTGGAGTGCAGTGACCGATCTCAGCTCACTGCAACCTCCACCTCTGGGGTTCAAGTGATTCTCCAGCTGGACACAGAAGCTGACACCTGTAACCCCGAGAATTAGGGAGGCCGAGGCAGGAGGATCACCTGAGCTCAGGACTTTGAAGCCAGCCTGGGCAACAGAGTGGGATCCTCAGCTCTACAAAAAATAAAAAATTACATCACACGCAATGGCTGACGCCTGTAATCCAACATTTTGAGAGGCCGAGGCAGGTGGATCGCTTGAGGTCAGGTGTTCGAGACCAGCCTGGCCAACATGGTGAAACTCCATCTCCACGACAAATACAAAAATCAGCCAGGCCTGGTGGTGGGCATCTTTAATCCCAGCTACTCAGGAGGCTGACCCAGGAGAATGGCTGGAACCTGGGACGTGGAGGTAACAGTGAGCTGAGATTGAGTCATTGCATTCCAGCCTGGGCAACAGAGCAAGACCCTATGTACAAAAAAAAAAAAAAAAAACCAGGAGGAAAGATAGAAAGCTGGCCAGGGGCTGTGGCTCACGGGCACAGTAGCTCACACATATAATCCCAACATTTTGAGAGGCCGAGGCAGGTGGATCGATTGAGCTCAGGAGTTTGAGACCAGCCTGGGCAGTATCGTGAAACCTCTTTACTAAAATACAAAAAATTAGCCAACTGTGGTGGTTCGTGCCTGTAGTCCCAGCTACTCAGAAGGCTGAGGCGGGAGAATCGCTTGAGTCCTGGAGGTGGAGGTTGCAGTGAGCCGAGATCGCGCCACTGCGCTCCAGCCTGGGGCAAGACTGTCTCAAAAAACAAAAACAGCTCTGATCAATGAATGGTTTGCGCTAAGCTTTTTTTTTTTATTTTGTAATTTTATCATAGTGAGAAAATAAACTAGCATCCACATACACACACATTCATGATACACCTAACTTTTTCTTAATTTTTTTTTTAGACAGAGTCTTGCTCTGCCACCCAGGCTGCAGTGCAGTGGTGCAATCTCAGCACACTGCAACCTCTGCCTCCCAAGTAGCTGAGATTACAGGTGCCTGCCACCATGCCTGGCTAATTTTTCTATTTTTAGTAGAGACGGTGTTTCACCATGTTGGCCAGGATTGTCTCGCACTCCCGACCTCATGATCCTACCACCTCGGCCTCCCAGAGTGCTGGGATTTTTTTTTTTTCAAGACAGAGTCTTGCTCTGTCGCCCAGGCTGGCGTGCAGTGGCACAATCTCAGCTCACTGCAACCTCTGCCTCCTGGGTTCAAGCGATTCTTCTGCCTCAGCCTCCCGAGTAGCTGGGAATACAGGCATCCACCACCATGCACAGCTAATTTTTTTGTATTTTTAGTACAGACGGGGTTTCACCATGTTGGCCAGGATGGTCTTGATCTCTTGACCTCTTGATCCACCTGCCTCAGCCTCCCAAAGTGCTGAGATTACAGGCATGAGCCACCACACCCGGCTCAAGTGTTGGGATTATAGGGATGAGCCACCATGCTTGGCTCTCTTGTTTTGTTTTGTTTTTTTTTTTTTTGGTGGGGAGGGCAGAGTCTGGCTCTGTCACCCAGGCTGGAGTGCAGTGGTGCGATCTCAGCTCACTGCAACCTCTGCCTCTGGGGTTTGAACAATTCAATTCTCCTGCCTCAGCCTCCCGAGTAGCTGGGATAACAGGTGCCCACCACCACACCCATCTAATTTTTGTATTTATACTAACGATGGGGTTTCACCATGTTGGCCAGGCTGGTCTTGAACTCCTGACCTCAGGTGATCCGCCTGCCTCGGCCTCCCAAAGTGCTGGGATTACAGGCATGAGCCACCATGCTCAGCCTCATACCTTCATTTTTTTAAAAAACTGTATGACCTGAAAAAGATGCCCAATGAATTAACTTTTTTTTTTTTTGACAGAGTCTCGCTCTGTCTCCCAGGCTGGAGTGTGGTGGTACGATCTCCGCTCACTGTAAGCTGCACCTACTGGGTTCAAGCAATTGTCTGACTCAGCCTCCCCAGTAGCTGGGATTACAGGCACCCACCACCATGCCCAGCTAATTTTTGTTATTTTCAGTAGAGACGGGTTTCACCATGTTGGCCAGGCTGGTCTTGAATTCTGGACCTGATGATCCACCCACCTCGGCCTCCTAAAGTGCTGGGATTACAAGGATGAGCCACAACGCCTAGATTTTTTTTTTTTTTTTTTAAAGACAGAGTCTCATTCTGTCATCCAGGCTGGAGTGCAGTGGTGCAATCTCAGCTCACCGTAACCTCCGCCTCCCGGGTTCAAGTGATTCTCCTGCCTCTGCCTCCCAAGTAGCTGGGATTACAAGTGCCTGCCACCATGCCCAGCTCATTCTTTTGTATTTTTAGTAAAGATGAGGTTTCATCATGCTGGCCAGGCTGGCCTCGAACTCCTGACCTCATGATCCACCCGCCTCAGCCTCCCAAAGTGCTGGGATTACAAGGATGAGCCACTGCGACCGGCCTGAATGAACATTTTCTAAAGATGCCTCCCATGTCCTGTCATGAAAACCAAATATTCCTTGGCTGCATATGTGGTAATAAAATTCATACACACATTTGACTTTAATCTCGTTCATTTATTTAAATGATCTGTATGAATTCCATGATTGTGTGGAAGAGCTGCTGAGACAGACCCCAGCGTTTTAGGATAGGGATTCGGAGCCGATGAAAGTCGGGGAAATTGCCTGCAACTTCATTCATCTCTGTGCAGCCTAGTCATGGGGTGAGGTAGCCGTGGGTACAGCTGATGAGTGCGTCTTTCTTTGTGTGTGTTTATATTTTTTAAAAGGAGTTTTACTCTTGTTGCCCAGGCTGGAGTCCAGTGATGCAATCTCAGCTCACCACAACCTCCGCCTCCCGGGTTCAAGTGATTCTCCTGCCTCAGCCTCCCAAGTAGCTGGGATTACAGGCACCTGCCACCACACCCAACTAATTTTTTTGTATGTTTAGTAGAGATGGGGTTTCTCCACGTTGGTCAGGCTGATCTCAAACTCCCGATCTCAGGTGATCCACCCGCCTCGGCCTCCGAAAGTGCTGGGATGACAGGTATGAGCCATCACACCTGGCCACAAGTGTATCTTTCTAGATTTTGGACACCATTTCTCCATGGCGACCAGGTAGCAAAAACAGAAGCGAGACTTCTTTTGGAAAATGAATCATAAGGTCCCAAAGAGAACCTATTCCAACGTGGGCTAAATCACCATTATGAAGACCATCCTGAGAAGCTCTGATGTCTGTGGTTATACTGTGAAAGAAATGCCACACTTCCCCGGGAAGCGGGAATAAAAATGGCGGCGGGTACCCATTGACTGCCCGAGACCTTGAGCCACCAGCTCTGACAGGCGACAGGTAGAAAATGAGGTCTAGGCAGGATGCAGAAGCTCACGCCCATCATCCCAGCACTTTGGGAGACTGAGGCGGGCAGATCACTTGAAGTCAGGAGTTCGAGACCAGCCCAGTCAACGTAGAGAAACCCCATCTCTATTAAAAATTTTAAAAATTAGCTGTGCAGCGGCAGATGCCTGCAATCCCAGCTACTCCAGAGGCCGAGGCAAGAGAATTGCTAGAACCTGGGAGGCGGACGTTGCAGTTAGCTGAGATCATGCCACGGCACTCCAGCCTGGGCAACAAGAGTGAAATTCCATCTCAAAACATAAATAAAAATACAAATAAAAAGTTAACCAGGCATAGTGACGTGTGACTGTAATCTCAGCTACTCGGGAGGCTGAGGCAGGAGAATCACTTGAACCCGGGAGGCAGAGGCTGCAGTGAGCTGAGATCGCGCCACTGTACTCCAGCCTGGGCAACAAAAGTGAAACTCCATCTCAAAAAACAGAAGAAAACAAAATGAGGTATTTCCAGGATCTGTGTGTGAAAGCGGGTATGCATAGGACTTTAATTCACAGAGGTGCCTATGGCCAGCACAGAGGGGCCGTAAAAAGAACAAATTCTTCCGGACCATTCCCGAGAGAAGAGGCTGCCACCCACACAGGGCATGAGGGGAGCCTGGGTCTGGCCAGGGAGGCAGAAATCAGCACAGAAACAGCCTTCAAGGGATTTCCACATGATGCGGAAGCAAGACTGGGTCACAGCTCGGGGTTCGTGCCTATCAACAGTTCTGTGCACTCTGCTCTACGGGGCAGGCTTCAGTAGCCTCATACCCAACAAGGAATGATTTCAGGCCAGGAAAATAATTGGGTTGAGGCCAGGTGTGGTGACTCATGACTGTGAACCCATCACTTTGGGAGGCTGACGCGGGTGGATCCCCTGAGGACAGTTCGAGACCAGCTGACGCAACATGGTGAAACTGCATTTCACCGGGTGCGGTGGCTCACACCTGTAATCCCAGCACTTTGGGAGGCTGAGGCGGGTGGATAACAAGGTCAGGAGTTAGAGACCAGCCTGGCCAATATAGTGAAATCTCATCTCTACTAAACAAAAAAATTAGCTGGGCATGGTGGTGCACACCTGTGATTACAGCTACTCTGGAGTAGCTGAGGCAGGAGAATTGCTTGAACCCGGAAGGCGGAGGTTGTTGAGTGGAGATCATGCCATTGCACTCCAGCCTGGGCGACAGAGCAAGACTCCGTCTGAAAAATAAATAAATTTTAAAAAGAAATGCCATCTCTACTAAAAACACAAAAAGTACTCCGGGCATGATTGTGGGCACCTGTAATCCCAGATGCTTGGGAACCTGACGCACCAGAATCGCTTGAACCCAGGAGGCGGGGGTTGCAGTGAGCCGAGATTGCACCACTGCACTCCAGCCTGGGCAACAGGATAAGACTCCATCTCAAACATAATAATAGTAATAATTACCTGGGCATGGTGGTTTACACCTACAGTCCCAGCTACTTGGGAAGCTGAGGTGGGGGGATTGCTAGCTCAGGAGTTGAAGGTTACACGGAGCTGTGATTGTGTCACTGCACTCCAGGCTGAGCAACAGAGCCAGACCCCGTCTCTACAAAAAAAATATAATTAGCTGGGCTTGCTGGCTGACACCTGAGGTCCTGGCTTCCATGGGAGGTTGAGGTGGGAGGATTACCTGAGCCTAGGAGTTTGAGACCAACCTGGACAACATAGCCAGACCATGTCTCTACAGAAAAATAAAATAAGCTGGGCGTGGTGGTGCACACCTGTGGTCCTAGCAACTCTGAAAGGTAAGACAGCAGGTTCCCTGGAGCCCAGGAATTTGAAACCAGACTCTGCAACATGGTGAAACCCCATCTCTACCAAAATTACAAACATCTGCTGGGTGTGGGGGTGTGCACCTGTAGTCCCAGCTACTCGGGAGGCTGAGGGGAGAGGATCACTTGACCCCAGGAGGTTGAGGCGAAGCGAGCTATCACTGCACCACTGCACTCCAGCCTGGGCAACAGAGCAAGACCCTGTCCCTAAAAATAATTGCAAGAAATATCAAGCTGGGCGCGGTCGCTCACGCCTCTAATCCCAACATTTGGGAGGCTGAGGCAAGCGGATCACCTGACGTGAGGAGTTCAAAACCAGCCTGGCCAACGTGGTGAAAAATACAAAAATTAGCCAGGTGTGGTGGTGGCAGGTGCCTGTAATCCCAGCTACTTGGGAGGCTGCGGGGGGAGAATCACTTGAACCCAGGAGGTGGAGGTTTCGGTGAGCTGAGATCGCGCCACCGCACTCCAGCGTGGGCGACAGAGACTCTGTCTCAAAAAAGGAAATACTGGCTTGGTGTGTGGGAGCTAGCCGAGGGGATGCTGGCTTGCACGGGGGAGGCCAGCTCCCAAGGGCATTGTTATTGGGTTTAGCAATTAGTGACTTGTGGGAGGGCCGTCTTTCTCGGGGTCTGTGAGGGCTGCAGTCACCACAGCAGGAGGAATACAGAAAAAAGTCATCCCATCACTTTGGGAGGCTGAGCTGGGAGGATTACTTTAGGCTAGGAGGTCAAGACCCCATAGAGACCAGCCTGGCCAGCACAGCAAGATCCCATCTCTATTTCTTAACAAAAAGAAAAAGAAGACATAGGATGGGTCCCCTGATCACCGATATCTGGCCCGCACATAAGGCACAATACTTGGGACGTCGGGGGTGAACCTGCAGCCGCCGTGTCCCAGACTTAGGAAGGGTCCCTGTCAGCACCACAGCAGCTTCTGGTCGAGTGTGATGACATCGCTGACAAAGCTGTCCTCGCCGATGAAGTCTCCCGTGATGACGTTGGTGCAGTGGGACCCCGGCCTCAGGCACTGCTCCCAGACCCACAACCGCAGGCACAGCAGGTTGGGCATCATCATCTTCTCCGGGGACTCTGATGGGTGCACCAGGATGTACTGCAGGTTCTCGGTGAGGTTGATGCCGCCCACAAACAGCCCTCCTGGAACAGTGAGTAGGTGGAGACATCACACAACCACCTGCCTCCACCCGCCCGTTTACCCCTCTTATTCACATGGTTAGAGGCTCAGATCTCAGGAATAATGGCCCCAAAGATGGCCACATCCTAATCCCCATGTGAAAGACAGAATAATGGCCCCAAAGATAGCCACATCCTAATCCCCATGTGGGGACAAAATAATGGCCCCAGAGATGTCCAAGTCCTAATCCCCATGTGGGAGACAGAAGAATGGCACAAAGATGCCCACATCCTAATCCCCATGTGGGAGACAGAATAATGGCCCCAGATGTCCACGTCCTAATCCCCATGTGGGAGACAGAATAATGACCCCAAAGATGTCCACGTCCTAATCCCATGTGGGAGACAGAATGATTGCACAAAGATGTCCACGTCCTAATCCCCATGTGGGAGACAGAATAATGTCCCCAAAGATGTCCACATCCTAATCCCCATGAAGGAGAGAGAATTATGGCCCCCAAGATGTCCTCATCCTAATCCCCATGTGGGAGACAGAATAATGGCCCCAAAGATGCCCACGTCCGAATCCCCATGTGGGAGACAGAGAAGAATGCTGTTGTGTTCGGCACAAAGTCTGTGACATTTGTTATGAGGCTTATAGAGAGTGTTGACACTGACCAGTGATTGTGAAAAAAATTGGGTCGCTGCATAATTAGAAATGAAAATTTTGAGGGTCCATTGTGAAAATTGGGTCGCTGCATAATTAGAAATGAACATTTTGAGGGTCCATGTAGATATGCTGAGCCAGAATCTCTGTGGGGGCAGGGCGAAGGGGGCTGCAGGCTGTGCTTGAAGGAGCTCCCCCAGGGGTAGGTAGGTTCCCGTGCCCCTGTGTTGGCCAGCTGAGCTCACTCCAAGACCAGAAGACAGCAAAGTCAGCAGAAGGTTAAGGCCAAGTTCTCTCAGTGGCTTTTAAGACTTATTTCTAGGCCGGGCACGGTGGCTCATGCCTGTCATCCCAGCACCTCGGGAGGCTGAGGCGGGCGGACCATCTGAGGTCAGGAGTTTGAGACCAGCCTGACCAACATGGTGAAACCCCGTCTCTGGCAAAAATACAAAAAATTAGTTGGGTGTGGTGGCACATGCCTGTAATCCCAGCTACTCGGGAGGCTGAGGCAGGAGAACTGAATCGCTTAAATCTGGGAGGCAGAGGATGCAGTGAGCTGAGATTGCAGCATTGCACTCCAGCCTGGGCGACAAGACTGAAACTCCGTCTCAAAAAAAAAAACAAAAACCCGCATTTCTAAACTGTGTAACCTTATTCCTGGGTAAGGGCAAGAGACCAGGTTGACAAAAGCCTGCTCCTTTGCCCAACCTGTGAGCTGGGATTTTTTGTTTCTTTTTTTTTTAAGACAGAGTTTTACTCTGTAGCCCAGGCTGGAGTGCACTGGCACGATCTTGGCTCGCTGCATCCTCTGGCTCCTGGGTCCAAGTGATTCTCCTGCCTCAGCCTACTGAGTAGCTGGGAATACAGGGGCCCGGCACCACGCCCGGCTAATTTTGTATTTTTAGTAGAGACGGGGTTTTGCCATATTGGCCAGGCTGGTCTCAAACTCCTGACCTCAAGTGATCCACCCGCCTTGGCCTCCCAGATTGCTGGGATTACAGGCGTGAGCCACTGTGCCAAACCTTGCTCATTTTTTTCCTTTTTTTTTTTTTGAGACAGACTTTTGCTCTTGTCGCCCAGGCTGGAGCGCAGTGGCACAGTCTCGGCTCACCACAGCCTCCGCCTCCCGGGTTCAAGCGATTCTCCTGCCTCAGCCTCCTGAGTAGCTGGGACTACAGGTGCCCGCCACCATGCCCGGCTGATTTTTGTGTTTTCAGTAGAGACGGGGTTTCATCATCTTGGCCAGGCTGGTCTCAAACTCCTGACCTCAGGTGATCCACATGCCTCAACCTCCCAAAGTGATGGGATTACAGGAGTGAGCCACGACGCCGTGTCAATTTTTGTATTTTTTTTTTGTCTTTGAAGACGGGGTTTCACCATGTCGGTCAGGCTGATCTTGAACTCACAACCTCAGGTGATCCACCCGCTTTGGCCTGCAAAGTGCTTGGATTACAGGTGTGAGCCACCACGTCTGGCCCAATTTTTGTATTTTTTAGTAGACACGGGGCTTCACCATGTTGGTCAGATGGGTCTTGAGCTGCTGACCTCAGGTGACCCGCCTGCCTCAGCCTCCCAAAGTGCTGGGATTACAGGCGTGAGCCACCGCACCTGGCCTGTTTTGCTCTCCTTAATCTACCTTTTGCATAATCTACAGTACCTGTAAACCAAAATTAAAATTGAAAGGCTCCCCAACCATCTGAATGGACTGCCTCCTTGAGCAGGGCACTCTACAGCCTGAAAGACTGGTTCCCGCCATGGTGGGAAGTGGGGTAGGGGCCGAGCGTCATTCTGTAGGTCCAGCAAGCACATTATATGAAAAACACAGCACTCACATCAACACAGACCTGAAGTCTGATAAGAAATCTTTCCCATCTATCCTCTCTGAAGCTGGCTACCTGGATAAAAGCTTGCTCTGAGGCTGGGCAAGGTCTGATTCACACTTGTGATCCGAGCACTTTGGGAGGCTGAGGTAGGTGGATCACCTGAGGTCAGGACTGCGAGACCAGACTGACCAATATCATGAAACCCTGTCTCTACTAAAAATACAAAAATTAGCCGGGTGTGGTGGCACGTGCCTGTGATCCCAGCTACTCGAGAGGCTGAGGAAGGAGAATTCCTCGAATCCGGGAGGTGGAGGTTGCCGTGAGCTGACATTGTGCCACTGCACTCCAGCCTGGCTGACGAGAGAATCTCCATCTCAGGAAAGGAAAGGAAATTGGGGGGATAAGGGAAGGGGAGCGGGGAGGGAAGCGGGGAAGGGAGAAATGGAAGGGGAAGGGAAGGGAGGGGAACAAGGGAAAGAAAGAAGCAAAGGAAAGAAGGGAACGGGGAAGTGAAGGGGGAAAGAAAGGGGAGCAGAGGGGAGAGGAGGGGAGGGAAGGGGGAGGGGAGGGGAGGGAAGCAGGGAAGGAAAGAAGGGAACAGGGAAGGGAAGGGTGAAAGGAAAGGTGAGTAGAGGGGAGGGGAGGGAAGGGGGGAGGGGAGGGAAGGGGAGGGGGAAGGGAAGGGGAGGGGAAGGCGGAAGGGGGAAGGGAGGGGAAGGGAGGGAAGGGGAGGGGAGAGGAGTGGTGGGAAGGGGGAAATGGAGAGAAGGGGAGAAGAAGAGGGAAGGGAAGGGCAAGGGGAGGGTAAGGGGAAGGGGAAGGAAGGGGAGGGGTGCGGAGAAGGGGAGGGGAGGGAAGGGGGAAGGGGAGGGGAGGGGAGGGAAGGGGGAAGGGGAGGGGAGGGGAGGGAAGGGGGAAGGAGAGTGGAGGGTAGGGAAGGGTAGGGAAGTGGAGGGAAGGAGAGTGGAGGAGAGCGGAGGTGAGGAAAGGAGGAGAAGGAAGGGGAGGAGAGGGAAGAGGGGAGGGGAGGGAAGGGGGAAGGGAAGGGGGAAGGGGGAAGGGAAGGGGGAAGGGGAGGGGAGGGGATGGGAGGGAAGGGAAACCGGGAAGGGAAGGGGGAGAGGGAAAGGGAGGGGATGGGAGGGGAGGGAAGGGAAGAAGGGAAGGGAAGGGAAAGGAAAAAGGAAGAAGGAAGAAGGGAGAAAGGATAAAAGGGAGGGAGGGAGGGAGGGAGGGGAGGCAGAAGCCAGGCACAGAAACAGCCGCATTGGTGGCAGCTTGGTGTTTACCTTATTTGAACCCGATTTCAACATTTGGCTGCCTTTGGCTGAAACTCAGCGGTCGGCAGAAGAGTAGGTTCTGGTCTGTTTACACTTTCTGTTACCTCACAGTTCACTGTGTACAGAGAAACCTTTATGCCGAACTGAAAATATGTCAGGAGGCAATTTCAGGAACCATAAATATTGGAAATAGAAGTTACTTGTTTTTTCCTTTTTGAGATGGAATCTTCCTCCATCGCCCAGGCTGGAGTGCAGTGGTGCGATCTCACCTCACTGCAGCCTCCCACTCCCGGGTTGAAGCGACTCTCCTGCCTCAGGCTCCCGAGAAGCTGGGACTACAGGTGCCCGCCACCACACCCGGATAATTTTTGTGTTTTCAGTAGAGATGGGGTTTCACCATGTTGGTCAGGCTGGTTTCGAACTCCTGACCTCATGTGATCCGCCTACCTCGGCCTCCCAAAGTGCTGGAATTACAGGTGTGAGCCACCATGCCTGGCCTTTTTTCCTTTCCTTTTTTTTTTTTAATTGTATTTTAGGTTTTGGGGTACATGTGAAAAACATGCAAGATTGTTGCATAGGTGCATACGTGGCAGTGTGATTTGCTGCCTTCCTCCCCTTCACCTATATGTGGCATTTCTCCCCATGCTATCTCTCCCCAACTCCCCACCCGCCACGGTCCCTCCCATTCCCCCCCAACAGACCACAGTGTATAGTGCTCCCCTCCCTGTGTCCATGTGTTCCCTTTGTTCAACACCCGTCTATGAGTGAAAACATGCAATGTTTGATTTTGTGTTCTTGTGTCAGTTTCCTGAGAATGATGGTTTCCAGGTTCATCCATGTCCCTACAAAGGACGCGAATTCATCATTTTTGATGGCTGCATAATATTCCATGGTGTATACGTGCCACATTTTTCCTGTCCGGTCTATCATCGATAGGCATTTGGGTTAGTTCCAGGTCTTTGCTATTGTAAACTGTGCTGCAGTGAACATTCATGTGCATGTGTCCTTATAGTAGAACGATTTATAATCCTTTGGATATATACCCAGTAATGGGATTGCTGGGTTAAATGGAATTTCTATTTCTAGGTCCTTTTTGCTTCTCAGGAAGGAGAGGGAGAATGGAATTGGTGATGATTTAAAAGAAGCCAGCTCAGGCCGGGCACAGTAGCTGATACCTGTAATCCCAGCACTTTGGGAGGCTGAGGCAGGCAGATCACATGAGATCAGGAGTTTGAGACCAGCCTGGCCAACATGGTGAAACCCCATCTCTACTAAAAATACAAAAACTTAGACAGGAGTGGTGGTGGGTGTTGTGATCCCAGATACTTGGGAGCCTGAGGCAGGAGAATCTCTTGAGCTTGGGAGGCAAAGTTTGCAGTGAGCCGAGATCACACCACTGCCCTCCAGCCTGGGCGACAGAGCAAGACTCCAAATCAAAATAAATAAATAAATAAATAAATAAATAAAATAAACATTTATCTCCACCTGGTGTCCCTTCTTGCTATTGGAGGGGGTGCTCCCCGTCCTCAGTATTTGAAACTCAATCATGGGCTGAAGGAATGTTCCAGTGGAGAAGAGGGCTTTGCATCAAAGGTAGTGCCCCGACCAAGAGCTTCCGTTCCGGGCATCGGGAGGGGTTGGCAAGCACACCTTGCAGCACACAAGGGCACTGTCAACCGGGAAGTCCCAGCATTTCCAGGGCCCCACACTCAGCCCACTTAACTCAAGCACCTTTCACAACCCTCGGCTCACACAAGAGAGGGAGCCCCAAGGCATGGACGAGACATACCTCAGCCCACTGGAGGTCCCCGCCCGCATTACGGCCCACACCCGGCGACCCAGGACACAGACGGGGAGGAGGGGCTGGGTGCCGTGACCACAGGTCCACATCACACCAGGACAAAGACGGAGGACAGGCCCTGTGTCCAGGGTTCCACGTCACACCGGGACATAGAGGGAGGAAGGCTGTGACCTGTGTCCATGTGTCAACATCACACCAGGACAAAGAGGGAGGATAGGCCCCGTGTACAGGGGTCCACATCACCCCAGGACACAGAGGGAGGACAGGCCCCGTGACCAACGGTCCACATCACAAGAGGACCTAGAGGAACAAAGGCTGAGCATTATCTCCAAACGTCCACATCACACCAGGACACAGACAGAGGACAGGCCCTGTGTCCAGGGGTCCATGTCACACGAAGACATAGAGGAAGGACACGCTCCATGTCCAGGGATCCACATCACACTAGGACACAGAGGGAGGACAGGCCCCATGCCCAGGAGTCCAGGTAACACCAGGACATAGAGCGAGTACAGGCCGCATGTCCAGGGGTCCACATCACACCAGGACACATAGGGAGGATAGGACCCATGCCCAGGGGTCCTCGTCACACCAGGACACAGAGGGAGGAAGGTTAGGACTTCTTTCCCCTCGTTCACATCACACCAGGACACAGAGTAAGAAGACAGGCCCTATGTCCAGGGGTTCCCATTATACCAGGACACAGAGGAAGAAAACGTCGTGTCCAGGGGTCCACATCACACCAGGACACAGAGGGAGGACAGGCCCTGTGTCTTGGGGTTCACGGCACACCAGGCCACAAATGGAGCACAGGCCCCATGTCCAGGGGTCAACGTCACAGCAGGACATAGAGGGAGGAAGGCTGGGCCCTGTGTTAACACGTCCACATAACACCAGGACACAGATGGAGGACAGGCCCCATGTCCAGGGGTCCACGTCACATCAGGACATAGAGATAGGAAGGCTGGGCCCCGTGTCCACAGGTCCACATCACACCAAGACACAGAGGCCAGATAGGCCCTATGTCCAGTGGACCACGTCACACCAGGACATAGAGGGTGAACTGGTCCTATGTTAAGGGATCCACATCACCTCACGACACAGAGGGAGGACAGGCCCCGTGTCCAGGGGTCCACGTCACACCAGCACAAAGAGGTAGAATAGACCCCATGTCCAGGGGTCCACATCACACCAGGACACAGAGGGACAACAGGCCTCATGGACAGGGTTCCACATGACACCAGGACACAGAGGGAGGACAGGCACTGTGTCCAAGGATCCACATGACACCAGGACACAGAGGGAGGACAGGCCCAATATCCAGAGGTCCACGTCACACCAGGACATAGAGGGAGGAAGGCTCGGCCGTGTCTCTACATGTACACATCTGACCAGGACACAGAGGCAGGACAGGCCCCATGTCCAGGGATCAACGTCACACCAGGACTTAGAGGGAGGACAGGCCCCGTGTCCAGGGGTCCACATCACAACAGGACACAGAGGGAGGACAGGTACCATGTCCAGGGGTCCTCGTTATACCATGACATAGAGGGAGGTAGGCTGGGCCCTGTGTCCACACATCCATATCACACCAGAAAACAAAGGGAGGACAGGCCCCGTGTCCACGGGTCCACATCACACCAGGACACAGAGGGAGAACATGCCCCATGTACAGGGGTCCACATCACACCAGGACACAGAGGGAGAACATGTCCCGTGTACAGGGGTCCACATCGCACCAGGATACAGAGGGAGAACAGGCCAGGTGTCCAGGAGTCCATGTCACACGAGGACAAAGAGGGAGGAAGGCTGGGCCCTGTGTCGACACGTCCACATCACACCAGGATAGAGATGGGAGGACGGGCCCCATTTCCAGGGGTCCACATCACACCAGGACACAGAGGGACGAGAAGTCACATGTCCAGGGGTCCACGTCACACCATGACATAGAGGGAGAAAGTCTGGGTACTGTGTCCACACGTCCACATCACACCAGGACACAGAGGGACGAGAGGCCCAATGTCCAGGGGTCCACGTCAAACCAGGACATAGAAGGAGGATAGGCTCTGTGTCAAGGGGCCTACATCACACCAGGACACAGAGGGAGGACAGGCCCCATGTCCAGGGTTTCACGACACACCAGGACACAGATGGAGGAAGGCTGGGCTCTGTGTCCACAGGTCCATATCACACCAGGACACAGAGCGAGGACAGGCCCTGTGTCTAGGGGTGATTGTTACACCAGGAGACAGAGGAAGGATAGGCCCCGTGTCCAGGGGTCCATATCACACCAGAAGACAGAAGAAGGACATGCCCGATATCCAGGGTTCCACATCACACGAAGATACAGAGGGAGGACTGGCCCCATGTCCGGGGTCCACGTTACAGCAGGACACAGATGAAGGACAGGCCAGGTGACCAGCAGTCCACGTCACACCAGGACATAGATGGACGAAGGCTGGGACCTGTGTCCACATGTCCACATCACACCAGGACACAGAGGGAGAACAAGCCCTGTGTTCACAGCTCCACGTCACACCAGGACACAGTGGGATGAAGGTTGGGCCGTGTGAACACACTGCCACAACACACCAGGACACAGAGGGAGGACAGGCCATGTGTCCAGGGGTCCATGTCACACCAGGACACAGAGGAAGGACCGGCCCTGTGCCCAGGGGTCCACGTCACACACTAACATAGAGGAAGGAAGGCCGGGTCCTGTGTCCACAAGTCCACATCACGACAGAACACAGAGGGAGGACAAACCCCATGTCCAGGGGTCCCCGTCACACCAGGACAGAGATGGAGGAAGGCAGGGCCCTGTGTCCACACATCCACATCAGACGAGGACACAGAGGGAGGACAGGCCCCATGTCCAGTGGTCCACGACACACCAGGACAGAGATGGAGGAAGGCAGGGCCCTGTGTCCACACGTCCACATCACACCAGGACACCGAGGACAGGCGCCATGTCCAGGGGTCCATGTCACACCAGGACATAGAGGGAGGACAGGCTCCATGCCCAGGGGTCTACATCACACCAGAACACAGAGGGAGGACAGGCCTCATGTCCAAGGGAACACGTAACACCAGGACACAGAGGGAGAAAGCCTAGGCCGTGTGTCCACATGTCCATATCACACCAGGACAGTGAGGGAGGAGA
This sequence comes from Aotus nancymaae, assembly GCF_030222135.1. Lineage (NCBI taxonomy): Eukaryota > Metazoa > Chordata > Mammalia > Primates > Aotidae > Aotus > Aotus nancymaae. Next base: position 702,085 of record NW_026988502.1, on the reverse strand, counting down.
GGCCATGTGTCTAGGGGTTCATGGCACACCAGGACACAGAGGAAGCACAGGCCCCAAGACCCAGGGTCCAGCTCACACCAGGATATAGAGGGAGAAAGGCTGGGGCCTGTTTCCAAAGGTCCGCATCACACCAGGACACAGAGGGTGGAAAGGCCCCATGTCCAGGGATCTATGTCTCACCAGGACCCAGAGGTACTAAAGGCCCCATGTCCAGCGGTCCACATCACACCAGGACACAGAGGGACGACAGGATGCATGTACCGGTGTCCACTTGACACTAGGACACAAAGGGAGGACAGGCACCGTGTCCAGGGGTCCCCATCACACCATGACACAGAGGGAGGACAGGCCCCATGTCCAGGGTTTCATGACACAACAGGATATAGAGGGAGGAAGTCTCGGCCCTGTGTCCACACCTCCGCATCACAACAGGACACAGAGCGAGGACAGCCCCAGTGTCCAGGGGTGATTGTTATACCAGTAAAAAGAGGAAGGAGAGGCCCCGGGTCCAGAGGTCCTTGTTACACCAGGACACAGAGAAAGGACAGGTCCCATGTACAGGGGTCCACACCACACGAGAACACTGAGGGAGGAGAGGCCCCATGTCCAGGGGTCCACATCACACTACGACACAGACAGAGGACAGTCTAGGTGTCCATGAGTCCACGTCGCACCAGGATATAGAGGGAGGAAGGCTGGGCCCTGTGTCCACACATCCCCATCACACCAGGACACAGAGGGAGGAGAGGCCCCATGTCCACGGGTTCACATCACACCAGGACATAGAGGGAGGACAGGTCCTGTGTCCAGGGTTCCACGTCACACCAGGACACAGTGGGAGGACAGTCCCCATGTCCAGGGTTCCACATCACACCAGGATACAGAAGAAGGACAGGCCCTGTATCCAGGGGTCGACATCACACCAGGACACAGAGGGAGGACAAATTCCATGTCAAGAGGTCCACGTCACACCAGGAAATAGAGGGAGGACGGCTGCGCCGTGTCCAGACGTCCACATCACAGCAAGACAAACAGTGAGGACAGGCCCCATGTTCAGGCGCCCACGTGAAACCAGGACATAGAAGGAGGACAGACCAGGTGTCCAGGGGTCTACATCACACCAGGACACAGAGGGAGAACAGGCCCCGTGTCCAGGGGTCCACATCACACCAGGACACAGATGGAGGACAAGCCAGGTGTCCAGGGATTTACATCACACAAGGACATAGAGGGAGGAAGGGGGGGCCCTCTTTCCACATGTGCACATCACACCAGGACACAGAGGGAGGAGAGGCCCCATGTCCAGGGGTCTATGTCACACCAGGATATAGAGGGAGGACAGGCCCCGTATCCAGGGGTCCACATCACACCAGGACATGGAGGGAGGACAAGCCCCATGTCGAGATGTCCACATCACACCAGGACATAGAAGGGGAATGTTGGGCCCTGTTTCCACATGTTCACACCACACCAGGACACAGAGGGAGGACAGGCCCCGTGTCCAGGGGTCGAAATCACACCAGGACATGGAGGACAGGCCCCATGTTCAGGCATCCACGTCAAACCAGGACATAAAAGGAGGACAGACCAGGTGTCCAGGGGTCTACATTACACCAGGAGACAGAGTGAGAACAGGCCCCGTGTCCAAGGGTTCCTTTTCAAACCAGGACACAGAGGAGGAGTGGCCCCATATCCAGGGGTCCACATGACATCAGGACACAGATGGAGGACACGCCAGTTGACCACGAGTCCACGTCACAACAGGACACAGAGGGAGGAACGCAGGGCCATGTCCACACGTCCATATCACACCGGGACACAGATGGAGGACAGGCCCCATGTCCAGGTTTTCACGACACACCAGGATATAGAGGGAGGAACTTTGGTCCCTGTGTCCACACGTCCACATCACACCGGGACACAGAGGGAGGACAGGCCCTGTTTCCAGTGTGAAGGTCACACCAGGACACAGAGGAAGGACAGGACCTGTCCAGGGTTCCACATCACACCAGGACACAGTGGGAGGACAGGCCCCATGTCAAGGGGTCCACGTCACACGAGGAAATGGACAGAGAAAGGCAACGCCCTGTGTCCACACGTCCACATCACAGCAAGACTCAAAGTGAGGACAGGCCCCATATCCAGGGGTCCATGTCACACCAGGACACAGAGGGAGGACAGGCCCTGTTTCCAGGTGTGAAGGTCACACCAGGACACATAGGAAGGACAGGACATGTGTCCAGCGTTCCACATCACACCAGGACACAGTGGGAGGACAGGCCCCATGTCCAGGGGTCCACGTCACAAGAGGAAATAGATGGAGGAAGGCAGCGCCCTGTGTCCACATGACCACATCACAGCAAGACACACAGTGAGGACAGGCCCCATATCCAGGGGTCCACGTCACACCAGGACATAGAGGGAGGATAGGCCCTGTTTCCAGGTGTGAAGGTCACACCAGGACATACAGGGAGGACACGCCCTGTGTCCAGGGGTCCACATCACACCAGGAGACAGAGGAAGGAGAGGCCCCATGTACAAGGGCCGACGTCACACCATGACAGAGGGAGGAAGGCTGGGTCCAGTGTCCACACGTCCACATAACGCTAGGACACAGAGGCAGGAAAGGCTCCATGTCCAGTGGTGCACGTTACACCAGGACAGAGATGCAGGAAGGCTGGGCCCTGTGTCCACACGTCCACAACAGACCAGGACACAGAGGGAGGACAGGCCCCATGTCCACGGGTCCACGTCACACCAGGACATGGAGGGAGGAAGGCTGGGCCCTGTGTCCACACGTCCACATCACACCAGGACACAGAGGGAGCACAGGCCCCATGTCCACAGGTTCACGTCACACGAGGACATAGAGGGAGGAAGGCTGGGCCCTGTGTCCACGCATCCACATCACACGGGGACACAGAGTGAGGACAGGCCCTGTGTCCTCATGTGAATGTCACACCAGGACACAGAGGAAGGACAGGCCCTGTGTCCAGGGGTACACGTCAAACCAGTACACAGAGGAAGTACAGGCCCCGTGTCCAGGGGTCCACCTCACACCAGGACACAGAGGGAGGACAGGCCCCATGTCCAGGGGTCCACATCACACGAGGACAAAGAGGGAGGACAGGCCCCATGTCCAGGTTTCCACGTCACACCAGGACTTACAAGGAGGACAGGCCCCGTGTCCAGGGGTCCTCGTCACACCATGACATACAAGTAGGGTGGCTGAGGCCTGTGTCCACACGTCCACATCACATCAGGAGACAGAGGAAGGACAGGCCCCAAGTCCAGACGTCTATGTCACACCAGGACATAGAGGGACGACAAGCACGGTGTCCAGCGGTACACGCCACACCAGGACACAGAGGGAGAACAAGCCCTGTGTCCAGGGGTCCCTTTCACACCAGGACACAGATGTAGGACAGGCCCCGTGTCCAGGGGTCCACATCACACCAGGACACAGAGGGAGGACAGGCCCCAAGTCCAGGGTTCCCAGTCACACCAGGACATAGAGGGAGGAAGGCTGGGCCCTCTGTCCAAACGTCCACATCACACCACAACACAGAGGGAGGACAGGCCTCATTTTCACGGGTTCACGTCAAACCAGGACATAGAGGGAGGAAGGCTGGGCCCTGTGTCCACACCTCCACATCACACTGGGACACAGAGGGAGGACAGGCCCCGTGTCCAGGGGCCCACATCACACCAGGACACAGAGGGAGGACAAGCCCCATGTCCAGGGGTCCACATCACACCAGGACTCAGTGGGAGGAGGGCTGGGCCGCGTGTGCACACTGCCACATCACACCAGGACAGAGAGGGAGGACAGGCCATATGTCCAGCGGTCCAGGACACAGTGGAAGGACAGGCCATGAGTCCAGGTGTCCGTGTCACAGCATAGACAGAGGAAGGCTGGGTCCTGTGTCCACAAATCCACATCACACCAGGACACAGAGGGAGGACAGGCTCCATGCTGGACATGCAGCTGGGTTCACGTCACACCAGGACAGAGATGGATGAAGGTTGCGCCCTGTGTTCACACCTCCACATCAGACAAGGACACAGAGGGAGGACAGGCCCCATGTCCAGGGGTCCACGTCACACGAGGACACAGAGGGAGGACAGGCCATATGCACAGGGGTCCAGGACACAGTGGAAGGACAGGCCACATGTCCAGGTGTCCATGTCACAGCACAGACAGAGGAAGCCTGGGTCCTGTGTCCACACATCCACATCACACCAGGACACAGAGGGAGGACAGGCTCCATGACCAGGGTCCAAGTCACAGCAACAATTAGAAGGAGGACAGGCCCTGTGTCCAGGTTTTGACATCACTGCAGGACACAGAGGAAGGACAGGCCCCATGTCCACGGGTTCACGTCACACCAGGACATAGAGGGAGGAACGCTGGGCACTGTGTCCACACGTCCACATCATACCGGGACACTGAGGGAGGACAGGCCCTGTGTCCTGGTTTGAATGTCACACCAGGACACAGAGGAAGGACAGGACACGTGACCAGGGTTCCACATCATACCAGGACACAGTGGGATGACAGGACCCATGTCCTTGGGTGCACGTCACACCAGGAAATACAGGGAGGAAGGTTGCGCCCTGTGTCCAGACGTCCACATCACAGCAAGACACACAGTGGGGACAGGCCCCATATCCAGGGGTCCACGTCACACCAGGACATAGAGGGAGGACAGGCCTCGTGTCCAGGGGTCCACATCACACCATGACACAGAGGGAGGATAGGCCCCGTGTCCAGGGGACTATGTCACACCAGGACACAGAGGAAGGAGAGGCCCGATGTCCAGGGGTCGACATCACACGAGGACACTGAGGGAGGACTGGGCCTATGTCCAGGGGTCCACATCAAAAAAGGACACAGATGGAGGACAGGTCAGGTGTCCAGGAGTTCATGTCACACCACGACATAGGGGGAGGAAGGCTGGGCCCTTTGTCCACACGTCCACATCACACCAGGACACAGAGGGAGGAGAGGCCCCATGTCCAGGGGTCCACATCACACCAGGACACAGAGGGAGGAGAGGCCCCATGTCCAGGGGTCCACGTCACACCAGGACATAGAGGGAGGAAGGCTGGGCCCTGCGTCCACACGTCCACATCACACCAGGACACCGAGGAAGTACAGGCCCCATGTCCACGAATTCATGTCACACCAGGGCATAGAGGGAGGAAGGTTGGGCCATGAGTCCACACATCCACATCACACGGGGAAACAGAGGGAGGACAGGCCCTTTGTCCAAATGTGAATGTCACACCAGTACACAGAGGAAGTACAGGCCCCGTGTCCAGGGTTCCACCTCACACCAGGACACAGAGGGAGGACAGGCCCTGTGTCCAGGGGTCCACATCACACCAGGACAGATAGAGAGGACAGGCCCCATGTCCAGGGGTCCACGTCAAACCAGGATATAGAGGGAGGACAGGACCCATGCCCAGGGGTCCACATCACACCAGGACACAGAGGGAGGACAGGCCCCATGTCCAGCGGTCCTAATCACACGATGACATAGAGGGAGGAAGGCAGGGCCCTGTGTCCACACGTCCACATCATACCAGGACACAGAGCGAGGAGAGGCCGCATGAACAGGGGTCCACATGACACCAGGAAACAGTGGGAGGACAGCTGGGCCGCATTTGCACACTGCCACATCACACCGGGACACAGAGGGAGGACAGGACATATGTCCAGGGGTCCAGGACACAGTGGAAGGACAGGCCCCATGTCCAGGCGTCCACATAACACCAGGACACAGAGGGAGGACAGGCCCCGTGTCCAAGGGTCCACGTCACATGAGGACATGGAGGGACGAAGGCTGGGCCCTCTGTCCACACATCCACATGACACCAGGACACAGAGGGAGGACAGGCCCCATGTCCAAGGGTCCACGTCACACCAGGACATAAAGGGAGGAAGCCTTGGTCCAGTGTCCACACGTCCACATCACAACAGGACACAGAGCAAGGACAGGCCCTGTGTCCAGGGGTGATTGGTACATCAGGAGACAGAGGAAGGACAGACCCTGTGTCCAGGTGTCCATGTCACACCATGACATCGAGGAAGACTGGGTCCTGTGTCCACACATCCACATCACACCAGGACACAGAGGGAGGACAGACTCCATGTCTATGGGTTCACGTCACACCAGGACAGAGATGGACGAAGGTTGCGCCCTGTGTCCACACCTCCACATCAGACAAGGACACAGAGGGAGGACAGGCTCCATGTCCAGGGGTCCATGTCACACGAGGACACCGAGGGAGGACAGGCTCCATGTCCGGGGTCCACATCACACCAGGACACAGAGGGAGGAAGGCTGGGCCCTGTGTCCACACGTCCACATCACACCAGGACACAGAGGGAGGACAGGGCTCATTTCCAGAGTTTCACGACACACCAGGATATCGAGGGAGGACGGCTAGGTCCTGTGTCCACACCTCCACATCAGACCAGGACACAGAGGGAGGACCGGCCCCATGTCCAGGGGTCCACGTCACACCAGGATATAGAGGGAGAACAGGCGTTGTGTCCAGGGGTCCACATCACAACAGGATACAGAGGGAGGACAGGTCCCATGTCCAGGCGTACACGTCACACCAGGACATAGAGGGAGAAAGGCTGGGCTCTTTGTCCACACGTCCATATCACACCAGGACAGAGAGGGAGAACAGGCCCCATTTCCAAGTTTCCACATCACACCAGGACACAGAGGGAGGACAGGCCCCATGTCCAGCGGTCCACGTCACACCAGGACATACAGGGAGGACAGGCCCCGTGTCCAGGGTTTCACATCACACCAGGACACAGAGGGAGGACAGGCCCCAAGTCCAGGGATCCTCGTCACACCATGACATACAGGGAGGAAGGCTGGGCACTGTGTCCACATGTCCACATCACACCAGGACACAGAGGGAGGACAGGGCCCATGTCGAGATGTCCACGTCACACCAGGACATAGAAGGACGACAGAACCGGTGTCCAGGGGTCCACATCACACCATGACACAGAGGGAGGACAGGCCCCATGCCCAGGGGTCCACATCACACCAGGACACAGAGGTAGGACCGGCCCCGTGTCCAGGGGTCCACATCACACCAGGACACAGAGGGAGGACAGGCCCCATGTCCACAGTTTCACGGCACACCAGGACATAGAGGGTGGAAGTCTGGGCCCTGTGTCCACATGCCCACATCACACCAGAACACAGAGCGAGGACAGGCCCTGTGTCCAGGGGTCTATATCACACCAGGACACAGAGGAAGGACAGGTCCCATGTCCAGGGGTCCACATCACATGAGGACACTGAGGGAGGACTGGCCCCATGTCCAGGGGTCCACATCACTCCAGGACACAGACGGAGGGCAGGCCAGGTGTCCTGGAGTCCACGTCACACCAGGACATAGAGGAAGGAAGGCTGGGCTCTGTGTCCACACGTCTACATCACACCAGGACACAGAGGGAGGACAAGCCCCCCATGTCCAGGGGTCCACATCATACCAGGACACAGAGGGAGGATGAGCCCCATGTCAAGGGTTCCACATCACACCAGGACACAGAGAGAGGAGAAGCTCCATGTCCACGGGTTCACGTCAAACCAGGACATAGAGGGAGGAAGGCTGGTCGCTGTGTCCACACATGCATATCCCAACAGGACACAGACGGAGGACAGGCCCCGTGTCCTGGGGTCCACATCACACCAGCACAAAGACGGAGGACAGGCCAGGTGTTCAGGAGACCAAATCACACCAGGACACAGTGGGAAGAAGACTGGGACCTGTGTCCACATTTCCACATCACACCAGGACACAGAGGGAGGACAGGCCCCATGTCCAGGGGTCCCCGTCACACCAGGATACAGAGGGAGGAAAAGCCCCGTGTCTAAGGCTCCACATAACACCAGGACACAGAGGGAGGATAGGACCCGTGTCCAAGGGTCCACATCACACCAGGACACGGAGGGAGGACAGGCCCCGTGTCCACAGGTTCACGTCACACCAGGACATAGAGGGAGGACAGGCCCCATATCCACGGGTTCACGTCACACCAGGACATAGAGGGAGGAATGCTGGGCCGTGTGTCCACACGTCCACTTCACACTGGGACACAGAGGGAGGACGGGCCCTGTGTCCACATGTGAATGTTACACCATGACACAGAGGAAGCACAGGACCTGTGTCCAGGGTTCCACATCACACCAGGACACAGTGGGAGGACAGGCCCCTTGTCCAGATGTTCACGTCCCACCAGGAATAAAGGGAGGAAGGCTGCGCCCTGTGTCCACACGTCCACATCAGAGCAAAACACAGAGGGAGGACAGGCCCCATGTCCAGGCGTCCACGTCAAACCAGGACATAGAAGGAGGACAGACCATGTGTCCAGGGGTCTACATCACACCAGGACACCGAGGTAGGACAGGCCCCGTGTCCAGGGGTCCACATCACACCAGGACACAGAGGGAGGACCGGCCCCAAGTCCAGGGTTTAATGACAGAACAGGATATAGAGGGAGGAAGTCTGGGCCCTGTGTCCACACGTCCATATCACACCAGGACACAGAGGAAGGACAGGCCCTGTGTCCAGGGGTGATTGTTACACCAGTAGACAGAGGAAGGACAGGCCCCGTGTCCAGGGGTCCATGTCACATCAGGACACTGAGGAAGAACAGGCCCCATGTCCAGGGGTCCACATCACACGAGGACACTGAGGGAGGACTGGCCCCATGTCCAGGGGTCCACATCACACCAGGACACAAACGGAGGACAGGTCAGGTGTCCAGGAGTCCACATCACACCAGGACATAGAGGGAGGAAGGCTGGGCCCTGTGTCCACATGTCCCCATCACACCAGGACACAGAGAGAGGAGAGGCCCCATGTCCAAGGGTCCACATCACATCAGGACACAGTGGGAGGAGGGCTGGGCCGTGTGTGCACACTGTCACATCACACCAGGACACAGAGGGAGGACAGGCCATATGTCTAGGGGTCCAGGACACAGTGGAAGGACAGGCCCCGTGTCCAGGTGTCCATGTCACAGCATGACATAGAGGGAGGAAGGCTGGGTCCTGTGTCCACACATCCACATCACACCAGGACTCAGAGGGAGGACAGGGTCCATGTCCAGAGTTTCACGTCACACCAGGACATAGAGGGAGGAAGGCTGGGCCCTATGTCCACATGTCCACATCACACGGGGACACAGAGGGAGGACAGGCCCTGTGTCCTGGTGTGAATGTCACACCAGGACACAGAGAAAGGACAGGCCCGGTTTCCAGGGGTACACATCACACCAGTACACAGAGGAAGTACAGGCCCCGTGTCCAGGGATCCACCTCAACCAGGACACAGAGGGAGGACAGGCCCCATGTGCAGGTGTCCACATCACACCAGGACACAGACGGAGGACAGGCCAGGTGTTCAGGGTTACACATCACACTACGACATAGAGAGAGGAATGGTGGGCCCTCTCTCCACATCACACCAGGACATAGAGGGAGGAGAGGCCGCATGTCCAGGGGTCCACGTCACACCAGGATATAGAGGGAGGACTGGCCCTGTATCCAGGGGTTGACGTCACACCAGGACCCAGAGGGAGGACAAGCCCCATGTCGACAGGATCACATCACACCAGGACACAGAGGGAGGACAGGCCCCATGTCCAGGGGTCCAGGTCACATCAGGACATAAAGAGAGGAATGCTGGGCCCTGTTACCACACGTCCACATCACACCAGGACACATAGGGAGGAAGGCTGGGCCCTGTGTCCATACGTCCATATCACACGGGGACACAGAGCGAGGACAGGCCCTGTGTCCAGGTGTGAATGTCACACCATGGCACAGAGGAAGGACAGGCCCTGTTTCCAGGGGTACACATCAAAGTACAGGCCTCGTGTCCGGGGGACCAACTCACACCAGGACATAGAGGGAGGAGAGACCCCGTGTCCAGGGGTCTACATCACACCAGGACACAAAGGGAGGACAAGCCCCATGTCGAGGGGTCGAGGTCACACCAGGACACAGAGGGAAGATAGGCTCCATGTCCAGGCGTCCAGGTCACACCACTACATAGAAGGAGGTCGGACCCGGTGTCCAGGGGTCCACGTTAGACCAGGACACAGAGGGAGAACAGGCCCCATGTCCAGCGGTCCACGTAACAGAAAGACACAGAGGTAGGGCAGGCCCGATCTCCAGGGATCCACATCACACCAGGACACAGAAGGAGGACAAGCCCCATGTCCAGGGTTTCAGGACACACCAGGACATAGAGGGAGGAAGGCTAGGCCCTATGTCCACACGTCGACATCACACCAGGACACAGAGGGAGGACAGGTCCTGTATTCAGGGTTGATAATTATCCCGGGAGATAGAGGAATCACAGGCCCCGTGTCCAGGGGTCCACATTGCACCAGGATACAGACGGAGAACAGGCCAGGTGTCCAGGAGTCCATATCACACCAGGACAAAGAGGCAGGAAGGCTGGGCCCTGTGTCAACACGTCCACATCACACCAGGATACAGAGGGAGGACAGGCCCCATGTCCAGGGGTCCACATCACACCAGGACACAGAGGGAGGAGAAGCCACATGTACAGAGGGCCAAATCACACCAGGACACAGTGGGAGGAAGGCTGGGACGTGGGTCCACACTGCCACATGACATCAGGACGCAGAGGAAGGATAGACCATGTGTCCAGGGGTCCATGTCACACCAGGACACAGAGGACGGACAGGCCCCATGTCCAGGGGTCCACGTCACACCATGACATAGAGGGAGGACGTCTGGGTACTGTGTCCACACGTCCACATACACCAGGACACAGAGGGAGGAGAGGCTCCATGTCCGGGGGTCCACATCAAACCAGGACATAGAGGGAGGATAGGCCCCGTGTCCAGGGGCCCACATCATACCAGGACACAGAGGGAGGACAGGCCCGATGTCCAGGGTTTCAGGACACACCAGGACACAGACGGAGGAAGGCTGGTCTCTGTGTCCACACGTCCACATCACAGCAGGACACAGATAGATGACAGGCCCCATGTACAGCAGTCCACGTGACACGAAGACACAGAGCGAGAACAGGCACCGTGTCCAGGGGTCCACATAACACCAGGACACAGATGGAGGACCGACCCCATGTCCGGGGTCCTTTTCACACTATGACATAGAGAGAGGAAGGCTGGGCCTTGTGTCCACCTGTCCACATCACACCAGGACAAAGAGGGAGGACAGACCCCATGTCCAGGCATCCACATCACACCAGGATACAGAGGGAGGACAGGCCTCATGTCCAGGGTTTCACGACATACCAGGACATAGAGGGAGGAAGGCTGGGCCCTGTGTCCACAGGTCCACATCACACCAGGACAAAGAGGGAGGAGAGGCCCCATGTCCACGGGTCCACATGACACCAGAACACAGAGGGCAGACAAGCTCCGTGTCCAGGGCTTGACACCACACCAGGACAGAGTGGGAGGACGGCTGGGCTGTGTGTGCACATTGTCATATCACACCAGGGCACAGAGGGAGGATAGACCATGTCACACCAGGACACAGAGGACAGACAGGCCTCGTTTCCAGGTGTCCATGTCACACCATGACATAGACGGAGGAAGGCTGGGTCCTGTGTGCACACGTTCACATCACCCCAGGACCCAGAGGGAGGACAGGCTACATGTCCAGGGATTCACGTCACACCAGGACAGAGATGGACGATGGCTGGGCCCTGTGTCCAGAGGTCCACATCAGACCACGACACAGAGAGGGGACAGGTCCCCTGTCCCGGGGTCCACGTCACAGCAGGACATACAGGGAGGGCAGGCCCCGTGTCCAGGGGTCCACGTCACACCAGGACACAGAGGGAGGATAGGTCCTGTGTCCCGGTGTGAATGTCACACCGGGACACAGAGGAAGGACAGGCCCCGTGTCCAGGGTTCCACCTCACACTAGGACACAGACGGAGGACAGGCCAGCTGTTCAGGCGTCCAGACCACACCAGGACATAGAGGGATGAAGGGTGGGCCCTCTGACCACATGGCCACATCACACCAGAACACAGAGGGAGGAGAGGCCCCATGTCCAGGGATCCACGTCACACCAGGACACAGAGGGAGGACAAGCCCCATGTCCAAGGGAACACGTAACACCAGGACACAGAGGGAGAAAGCCTAGGCCGTGTGTCCACACGTCCACATCACACCAGGACAGTGAGGGAGGAGAGGCCATGAGTCCAGGGGTTCATGGCACACCAGGACACAGAGGAAGCACAGGCCCCGTGTCCCAGGGTCCAGGTCACACCATGGAGGGAGAAAGGCTGGGGCCTCTTTCCACACGTCCGCATCACACCAGGACACAGAGGGCGGAAAGGCCCCATGTCCAGGGGTCCATATCACACCAGGACACAGAGGGAGGACAGGCCCCATGTCCAGGGGTCTACATCTCACCAGGACCCAGAGGTACTAAAGGCTTCGTGTCCAGTGGTCCACATCACACCAGGACACAGAAGGACGACAGGATGCATGTACAGGTGTCCACATGACACTAGGACACAAAGGGAGGACAGGCCCCGTGTCCAGGGGTCCACATCACACCAGGACACAGACGGAGGGCAGGCCAGGTGTTCAGGGGTCCACAACACACCACGACACAATGGGAGGAAGACTGGGCCCTGTGTCCACATGTCCACATCACACCAGGACACAGACGGAGGACAGGCCAGGTCTTCAGGGGTCCACATGACACCAGGACATAGAGGGAGGAAGGGTGTGCCCTATGTCCGCATGTCCACATGACACCAGGACACAGAGGGAGGAGAGGCGCCATGTCCAGGGGTCCAAGTCACACCAGGATATAGGAGGAGGAGAGGCCTTGTATGCAGGGGTCCATGTCACACCAGGACACAGAGGGAGGACAAGTCCCATATCGAGGGTTCCACGTCACCCCAGGACACAGAGGGAGGACAAGCCCCATGTCGAGAGGTCCACATCACACCAGGACATAGGAAGGGAAGGCTGGGCCCTGTTTCCACATGTACACATCACACCAGGACACAGGGGGAGGACAGGCCCCATGTCCACAGGTTCACATCACACCACGACATAGAGGGAGGAACGCTGGGCCCTGTGTCCACACGTCCACATCACACGGGGACACAGAGGGAGGACAGGCCCTGTGTCCACGTGTGAATGTCACACCAGGACACAGAGAAAGGCCAGGACTTGTGTCCAGGGGTCCACGTCACACCAGGACATAGAGGGAGGACAGGCCCTGTGTCCAGGGTACCACATCACACCAGGACACAGTGGGAGGATGGGCCCCATGTCAAGGGGTCCATGTCACACCAGGATATAGAGGGAGGACTGGCCCTGTATCCAGGAGTCCACGTCACACCAGGACACGAGGGAGGAGAAGCTCCATGTAGAGGGGTGCACGTCACACCAGGAAATAGAGGGAGGACCGCTGCGCCGTGTCCAGACGTCCACATCACAGCAAGACACACAGTGAGGACAGGCCCCATGTCCAGAGGTCCACGTCACACCAGGACATAGAGGGAGGACAGACCCCATGTCCAGTGGTCCTCGTGACACGAAGACATAGAGGGAGGAAGGCTGGGCCCTGTGTCCACAGGTTCACATCACACCAGGACACAGAGGGAGGACAGGCCCCATGTCCACGGGTTGACGTCACACCAGGACATAGAGGAAGGAAGGCTGAGCCCTCTGTTCAAATGTCCATATCACATGGGGACACAGAGGGAGGACAGGCCCTGTGTCCAGTTGTGAATGTCACACCAGTACACAGAGGAAGTACAGGCCCCGTGTCCAGGGGTCCACCTCACACCAGGACACAGACGGAGGACAGGCCAGGTGTTCAGGGGTCCACATCACACCAGGACATAGAGGGAGAAAGGGTGGGCCCTATGTCCACATGTCCACATCACACCAGGACACACAGGGAGGATAGGCCCCATGTCCAGGGGTCCACGTCACACCAGGATATAGAGGGCAGACAGGCCTTGTATCCAGGGGTCCACGTCACACCAGGACATAGAGGGAGGACAAGCCCCATATCGAGGGGTCCACGTCACACTAGGACAGAGAGGGAGGACAAGCCCCATGTCGAGAGGTCCACATCACACCAAGACATAGAAAGGGAAGGCTGGGCCCTGTTTCCACATGTCCACATCACACCAGGACACAGAGGGATGAGAGGCCCCATGACCAGGGATCGACATCACACGAGGACGCAGAGGGAGGACAGGTCCCATGTCCACGGGTTCACGTGACACCAGGACATAGAGGAAGGAACGCTGGGCCCTGTGTCCACACGTCGACATCACACCGGGACACAGAGTGAGGACAGGCCCTGTGTCCAGGTGTGATGTCACATCAGGACACAGAGAAAGGACAGGACCTGTGTCCACGGTTCCACATCCCACCAGGACATAGAGGGAGGACAGGACCTGTGTCCAGGGTTTCACATCACACCAGGACACAGTGGGGGGAGAGGCCCCATGTCCAGGGGTCCACATCACACCAGGATATAGACGGAGGACAGGCCCCGTATCCAGGGGTTGACATCACACCAGGGGTCGACATCAAAACAGGACACAGAGGGAGGACAAGCCCCATGTCGAGAGGTCCACATCACACCAGGACATAGAAGGGGAAGGCTGGGCCCTGTTTCTACATATCCACATCACACCAGGTCACACAGGGAGGACAGGCCCCATGTCCAGGGATCCACGTCACACGAGGACACAGAGGGAGGACAGGCCCCATGTCCACGGGTTCACGTCACACCAGGACATAGAGGGAGGAAGGCTGGGCCATGTGTCCACACGTCCACATCACACCAGGACAAAGAGGGAGGACAGGCCCCATGTCCAGGGGTCCACATTACACCAAGACAGAGGGAGGGCAGGCCCCATGTCCAGGGTTTCACGACACACCAGGATATAGAGGGAGGAAGTCTGGGCCCTGTGTGCACACGTCTACATCACATCGGGACACAGAGGGAGGACAGGCCCTGTTTCCAGGTGTGAATGTCATACCAGGACTCAGAGGAAGGACAGGACCTGTGTCCAGGGTCCCACATCACACCAGGACACAATGGGAGGACAGGCCCTGGGTCCAGGTGTGAATCTCACAGCATGACACAGTGGGAGGACAGGCCCCACTTCAAGAGTTCCACACCCACCTGACGAACGCGATGAAACCTCGTCTCTACTAAAAATGAAAAAAAAAAAAAAAAAAAAAAAAAAAAAAACTAGCCCGGCATTGGTGTTAGGTGCCTGTGGTCCCAGCTACTCAGGAGGCTGAGGAAGGAGAATAGCTTGCACCTGGGAGGCGGAGGGTGCAGTGAGCCCAGATCACACCACTGCACTCCAGCCTGGGTGACAGAGGAAGACTCGGTCTCAAAAAGTCAATTTATGGCCGGGTGCAGTGTCTCACACCTGTAATCCCAGCACTTTAGGAGGCTGAGGCAGGTGGGTCACAAGGTCAGGAGGTCAAGACCAGCGTGGCCAAAATGATGAAAGCTCGTCTCTACTAAAAATACAAAAAACTAGTCAGGCCCAGCGTCAGGTGCCTGTAATCCCAGTTACCGTAGAGGCTGAGGCAGGAGAATCGCTTGAATCTGGGAGGCAGAGGTTGCGGTGAGCCGAGATTGCGCCACTGCACTCCAGCCTGGGTGACAGAGGGAAACACCATCTCAAAAATATATATATACATAATTAAATAAATAAATAAAACATTTAAAAATTTAAAACCTTTTTACAAGGGGGTTGGGGGAACACATGTAGCCATGAACAGACCTGTAGGGAGGCCGGGGCACCCTCTCTGGGTGCCTTCAGGATGCCTTGACCGTGGCCTGCAGCCTGCAGAGCGGGGGGCTGGTCAGTTCACGTCTCAGCCCTTCTGAGGCTGCTGTCTGGGCTCCCGCGTGCCTGCAACCCCAGTAAAATAACACAGACCCTGATGGGGGTGCCCATGGAGCCAGGAAGATGCTGCTCACATATCCTTTTTCGCCGCACCCGGCCATTTTTCCTTTTTGTTTTTAATTTTATTTTAAGTTCTGGGATACATGTGCACATCTTGCAGGATTGTTACATAGGTATACACATGGTGTGGTACCTCCTAATGCTATCCCTCCCCAATTCCCCCACCCCGTTATCCCTCCCCTAACCCCCTGTTTTGTTGTATTTTGAGATGGAGTCTCGCTCTGTCACCGAAGCTGGAGTGCAGTGGCACAATCTCAGCTCACTGCAACCTCTGCCTCCCGGGTTCAAGCCATTCTCCTGCCTCAGCCTCCCAAGTAGCTGGGACTACAGGCACTCGCCACCACGCCAGACTAATTGTTGTATTTTTAGAAGAGGCAGAGTTTCACCACATTGGCCAGGCTGGTCTCGAACTCCAGACTTCAGGTGATCCACCTGCCTCAGCCTCCCAAAGTGCTGGGATGACAGGCGTGACCCACTGCGCCCAGCCTAATTTTTTGTTGATTTTTCTTGAGACGGAGTCTCACTCTGTCGCCCAGGCTGGAGTGCAGTGGCACAATCTCAGCTCACTGCAACCTCTGCCTCCCGGGTTCAAGCAATTCTCCTGCCTCAGCCTCCCAAGTAGCTGGGATTACAGGCGCCCGCCACCATGCCCGGCTAATTTTTGTATTTTTAGAGACAGGGTTTCACCGTATTGACCAGGCTGGTCTCGAACTCCTGGCCTTGTGATCCGCCCGCCTCGGCCTCCCAAAGTGCTGGGATTACAGGTGTGAGCCCCCACGTCCGGCTCTGCTATGCAGATTTCTAAACCCATCACAGGAAGCAGTTCTCACTAGGAGCCACTCCCAGCTCCAGGTCGGCCTGCAGGAGAGCCGGGAGCTGCTGTTGTTCCAAACTCCACCTGCTGCAGGGATCACGGCAGCAGCCACACCCGGGGGTACCAGGTAAGCAAATGCAGGGTGAGGGTGAGGATCCCCCAGCCCTGGGAGAGACCTGTGGCCATCCTTCTCCCTCGTCACTCACCCCGCGGGGACACAGCATCTCCCCAAAGATGGTCTTGATGCAGGAGATCAGGTAGTCGTGCAGGTCCTCACTCAGCCCCTCGAAGTTCCTGCAGGCCAGGATGACCACCTCACGAGGGTGCTGCTCCAGCCACTCTGAGATCTCCGGGAGCGTGTCCTGCGGGGAGGGAGGGGGCGGGGCAGAGTCCTTCATGAGTCCCACAGCTCGGGGAAGGCTGGGCTCCGTGGGTCACACCTGTCATTCCAGCGCTCTGGGAGGCCAAGGCGGGCAGATCACCTGAGGTCAGGAGTTCAAGACCAGCCTGGCCAACATGGCGAAACCCCGTCTATACTAAAAACATGCAAAAAAATTAGCTGGGTGTGGTGGTGGACGCCTGTAATTCCAGCTACTTGGGAGGCTGAGTCAAGAGAATTGCTTGAACCTGGGAGGTGGAGGCTGCAGCCAGCCATGTCGGCCAGGCACGTTGGCTCATAGCTGTAATCCCAGCACTTCAGGAGGCCGAGCGGGGACAGATCACCTAAGGTCAGGAGTTCAAGACCATCCTGGCCAACACGGCAAAACCTCTGTCTCTACTAAAAATACAAAAATTAGCCGGGCATGGTGGTATGCACCTGTAATCCCAGCTACTCAGCAGGCCGAGGCAGGAGAATCGCTTGAACCCAGGAGGCGGAGGTTGCAGTGAGCCGAGATCAAGCCACTGCACTCCAGCCTGGGCAAAAGAGCAAAACTCTGTCTCAAAAAAAGAGAAAAGATGAGGCCAGAACAGTGGCAGTCCCAGTGCTTTGCGAGGAGGCTGAGGCCGATCCCAGAGAATTGGCTTCAGTCCAAGAGTTTGAAAAGAGCCTGGGCAACATGGCTACAAAAAAGAAGAATTAAATAATTAGGTGTGGTGGTTCACACCTCTAGTCCAAGCTAGAGGTAGTTGGTAAGCTTAGACAGGTGGATCCTCCGGCAGACAGGAGGCTGCAGTGAGCCAACTCAGCCCGGCTCAGTGGCTCATGCCTGTCATCCCAGCACTTTGGGAGGCCGAGGCAGGCCAATCACCTGAGGTCAGGAGTTCGAGACCAGCCTGGCCAACATGGTGAAACCCTGTCTCTACTGAAAATACAAAAATTAGCCGGGCATGGTGGTGCATGCTTATAATCCCGGCTACTCCAGAGGCTGAGGCAGGAGAATCGCTTGAACAGGAAGGAAGACGTTGCAGTGAGCTGAGCTTGCGCCACCGCACTCCAGCCTGGGTGACAGAGCAAGACTCTGTCTCAAAAAAATAGAAAGAAAACAGAAAGAAAAAAAGAAATGAAGAAATTCACATCGGTCAAGAAGCCCCCGAATGCCAGGTATGGTGGCTCACGCCTGTAATCCCAGCATTTTGATAGGCTGAGGCGGGCGGATCACCTGAGGTCAAGAGTTCGAGACCAGCCTGGCCAACCTGGTGAAACCCCGTCTCTATTAAAAATATGAAAATTAGCCGGGTGTGGTGGTGGGTGCCTGTAATCCCGGCTACTTGGTAGGCTGAGGCAGGAGAATCGCTTGAACCTGGTGGGCGGAGGTTGTAGTGAGCCGAGGTTGAGCCACTGCATTCCAGCCTTGGTGACAGAGCGAGACTCCATCTCCAAAGGAAAAAAAAATAAGTGCTCCTAACAGATTAGCAGGCGTCAGCATCTCCTGGTCTCTTGTCTGGCCCTGAAGCTGACATCGTCATCCCACTAAAGGTCAGGAACCTCCCGTCCCTATGGCAGTCTGGTTCCCCATGGGAGGCCGGCCGCCTCCTGAGCGCTCCCCGTGTATCCCCTCAGCCTGGTCGTACCTCCACCAGTGCCATGGTGTATACCATGTGAACAAAGTGCAGGTTCTTCTCAAGAGCCGTCCAGCATGAGGGCAATCTGCAGGTGTAAGTACCGCACGCCGGCATGCAGCTGCTCCGTGATGTCCAGCACCTGCGGGCAGAGGGGCTGTCACGTCTCCCTGCTGGTTGCCGTGGCTTCAAACCTCATATTGCACAGGCTGGTTTCTTTTATTTTCTTCAGATGGAGTCTCGTTCTCTCATCCAGGCTGGATTGCAGTGGCATGATCTCGGCTCCCTGCAACCTCCACCCTCCAGGTTCAAGCGATTCTCCTGCCTCACCCTCCTGAGTAGCTGGGATTACAGGCACCTGCCACCATGCCTGGCTAATTTTTCTATTTTTAATAGAGACGGGGTTTCACCGTGTTGGTCAGGCTGGTCTCGAAATTCTGACCTCAGGTGATCCACCTGCCTCGGCCTCCCAAAATGCTGGGATTACAGACATGAACCTCCATGCATGCCTAGGAGTGGCAAAATTATTAACATAAAAAGGTGAAAGAGGGGCTGGGTGTGATGGCTCAGGCCTGTAATCCCAGCACTTTGGGAGGCCGACGTGGGTGGATCACGAGGTCAAGAGATCGAGACCATCCTGGTCAACATGGTGAAACCCCGTCTCTACTAAAAATACAAAAAGAAAATTAGCTGGGCATGGTGGCACGTGCCTGTAATCCCAGCTACTCAGGAGGCTGAGGCAGGAGAATTGCCTGAACCCAGGAGGCAGAGGTTGCGCTGAGCCGAGATCATGCCATTGCACTCCAGCCTGGGTAACAAGAGCGAAACTGCATCTCAAAAAAAAAATAAAAAAATAAAAAAATAAAAAAAAGTTGCCTAAAGAGGTGCACACAGTCTGCCCTGCTGCCCTCCAGCTGGAAGGGAACCTCAGTTCTTTCCTATTGGCTGGAGCCCTTCACAGAATGTCCCCCACCCCTTCCAGTACCTGCTGCACTGCCCCTCCCCCTCTGCAGAATGTCTGGGGTCCTATGTTCTAAACTGCTTTACTTTCAAATTTTACCGGACCTACCTGAACTCAGGAGAATCTGTTGAGGCAGGTCACTCTCTGGGTCCTGCTCTTGACTTTTCTCACTGTGGAAACTGTCAGACAGCGGTGATCAGCACCCAGCCTGAGGGGATGGCTTCAAATGGAGGTGAGTCTGTAGGGACAGGGGCATTATGCAAGTCTCTTTCAAGTTTCAAATCCTTGGGAATTCAAATTTGACACCGCCCCAGGGACAGCTGATAGGGCTAGTGTCGAGGAGGGAGGGAGCACTGGATGTCCCCAAAGACATCACACCTGGAGAGGGCCATGGCACCCTGAGTCTGTGGTTAGGGAGGATGGCTCCTTGGAGGTGGACCAAGATGCCTGGGGGGATACACCGTGTAGGGGAAAGGATGGAGTGGATGTACTGATTCTTTCTAGAGGGGGACGGGTCACGTCACCGCGTGTTTGTAGGGAGCGGTGGGATCGTGTTGTGCCGGTGGCCCAATGAAGATGGCGGGCAAGCCTGAGCCCTGTGTTATGTCTTCGGGCAGCTGGACGGTGCCCTTCCATAGTGTTCAGAGGGATTTGGACTGGACTTTTCTAGATCTTAGGGAGGAGTGAGGAGAAGTCGTCTCAGCCAGAGACGACTGTTGGGTGTGATGGCTGGGACAGAGCATGCAGTGACAGCCTCTGGGTGGGCGAGCCTGGGGCTACTGTAACTGCCGCAGCCTCTCAGCTCGCTCCCCAGAGGTGGCTTCTCAGTCAGTTCAGGTAGCTGTTGGCTTTAACAGGGGTGGGGGCAGTGGGGAAGTTCAGGCAACACGGCCTGGGCTTCCCAGGTTGTTCTGAATTGTTCGTCCTTTTGTGGAAGCGCAGGTCTTCAGACCCACTTCCTCTTCTCTGCTAGCTCACGGCCTGTCCTCTGCACTTTGTGTTTCTGTGGAGATCAACAATTTGCCTCTATTCCATGTCTACTACCTCATGAACAGGGGACAGGTGTGGACTCTTGCTGGTTTTCAGTGGAAAGGTCTGGAAAGACTGCTTTCCTTTTCAGTAGAGGAAGGAGAGTAGAACACAAATAGGAAGATGGTCCTCTTATTATTATTATTATTATTCAAGTTAGGATGTGTGTCCTGACTGATGAGGTGCATGTGCTGTATCCCTGTTCCCCTTGACTGGAGACTGCATGAAGTCCTAGCGAACAGGGATGAGCTCCAGACAACTCTGCCACACCTGGCCTGTGGCCCAAGAACCTCTGGTTCTTGGTTGGTCACTCTATTCAGTTATTGGGAGCTCAAAGGAAAAGGACCAGAGATGGGCTCGTTGTCCCACGACCTACTGTAACATGACCAGCAGCTGTGAAAATCCCCAGACACCTCCCCCCCGCCCCCCCTCTGACAGCCCCACTGCTCACCGCTTGCTGGCTGTGCTCTAATCGTGTGCCGCTCTTGCTGGCTGCGCAATGACAGTATCTCAGGGAACTCCACCACTGCTTCTCAGACCTGCTCCCTGGGAACAGAGCTTCCTGAGTGGCAGCCAGGACCACCGAGCACTGAGGAAAGTGTCGCCTGACTCTGACCCATGTTTAGCACTTGCTGGGCATGGTGCCAGAACAATCACTTGCACACTGGGTGTGATGCGTATGGGTTATCTTCAGGGTTCACGGGGTGCTGGCTTGGGAGAGATTTCCATCCGGTGGTTGTCTTCCATTGTTTCTTTTTCAAGATGGAGTCTTGCTCTGTCACCCAGGCTAGAACGCAGTGGTGCAATCTGGGTTAACTGCCAGGCTCTCTAGTGAAGGGACCCTCCTATGGAGGAACAGAGCATGCGATGCACAATCAGGGACATTTGCAAGCTGCAGTTTCCCTGTCACATGCCCTCAGCTGTAGGACACCCCTGATTCCCCAGTGACCAGGGTGGACCTGGAGACCCCAGCTCATTCACCTCTTTCCTTTGTCTCCACAGCATGCCCAGAGCTGGAAACGGGTGTGACCGAGAACCCTGGCGCCTCCATGCCAGTGTTCACGGCTCTGTCCTTCGCCACACCTGCTCCTGGCCCAGCAGATGGGCCGCCCCTCGTGACTGCAGTGGTTCCCCCAGGCGGCCCTCCGGTGCTGTCTGCCTTCCCCAGGACCCCTCTGGTGGCAGGACACGATGGCCAAGGCCTGAATTCGGCCGGGGCTTCCAACGTCCTTGTCCAGATGAAGACAGAAGTGGGGCCTGTGAAGGCTCCTCAGGCACAGACCTTGGCCCTACCTCAGGACCCCCTCGTCTGGCGGGTTCCAGGTGCCGTCTGTGAGGGAGTCGCATGTCCACCTCCCCGACCCCTGGCAGCTGCCCCTGTGGTGCCCGCTATGGCTGCCCACATCGTTGGGGTCACCCAGGCCTGTGACGGAGGCTGGTTCCAGGGCCTTCCTCCTCCAGCACCACCACCTGCTCCCCAGCCGGGCCCCATCGTGGCCCCAGGGAATGCTTGTCCATTGTCACAAGGGGCTCATGGAGAGGGCAGCCTGGCTCCCTCCCAGGCCAAGACTCCCGTGGACGACTCCTGCAACCCCCAGAGCGTGTATGAGAACTTCCGACTCTGGCAGCACTACAAGCCCCTGGCCCGGAGGCACCTTCCCCAGAGTCCGGACATGGAAGCGCTTTCCTGTTTCTTCATGTGAGTGTCCTCGGGGCACCGGAGCTCACCCTGCAGCTCACCCATAAAGAGGCTGCTGGATGGACGGGAGGTCACGCTGTTCGGGGGAGCTTGCAGGGTGGTCTTGAAGGCGACGGGTCGAGCTATGGAAGGGCACATTTTCAGGAACATTCATCTGGCTGCCACTCAGGACAGACTCTCAGGGGCCTCATCTCACCTGCCCCTCACTGTCCCGTGAGTCCAGCCAATCCTTACTGGGCAGGTATTTGCAGCTTTGCCCTCGATCCCTTCTAGAAAAAGGGACGACGTTGCTTCATTCAGAGGATGGTGAAGAGGTGACTTGAGCTCACACATGAGGCACACGGCACAGTGCCCGGCACATGCTGGGACACATTACATGATAACTGTTATGATTACTGTCCCTACTGCTATCATTATCAGAACTAGGCTATCTAGGACAGTGTTCCCCAAAGCCACGGGCTCCAGTGATGGCTCTGAGTGCACCACGAGCCCAGCAGCCCAGGGCCATGGACTGTGGTGACTGAGGCAGCAATGCCAGCATCTGAGAGTTTGTCGATTCAGTCCCAGTCGTGCCTCTCTCCATCCTGCAGTGCCTCTGTGACCCTGTGTCCCCCGCTGATGAGCAAACCCGTACTCCACGGGAGCTTGAGCACATCCACCCGGCAACACACTGGCCACTCCCGTAGGCAAGTCCCCTGCCCAGGGTGTAGCTGTAAGGAGGCCCCATCTTTGTCCCAAAAAATCTTGCTGCCCCTGAATCTTGGAACTGGTTGCATTCTCCCTTGGAGCTGAGTCCCGGTGCACTGGGGACCCTGATTCTCGGAGTGGAGTCGCCCCAGGCTCACAGGCTTGGCGTGGAGTGGGCTTGGACACTGCTCTGCTTTGGTTCTGCTTTCTACTCATCTCCAGGACCCCGAGGCTGCGTCCCCAGGGGCCGCCTTGCTCCAGAGTCCCCAGGAAGCTGGTTAAATGCTCAGTCCTGGGGCCCTGGAACCTGCACGTTAACCCTCGCTCCCCGGGCATTCTGTGGGTGCGCTGTCTCAGTCAGCTCGGGCTCTGCCATAACAAATCCTATAGACTGGGTGCTTTATCAGGACACATTCACGTCTCCCACTTCCAGAGGTCGGAAGTCCCAGATCAAGGTGACGGCCGACTGGTGTCCTGGCTGGAGAGGGCTGCCTCTGGCTGTGTCCTCTTGCGGCTGAGAGGGAGAGCCCTGGTGTCTCCTCCTGCCCTTATCGGGGCTCGGATGCCATGATGGGAACCCACCCTCATGACCTGCTCTAACCCTGATTAACTCCAAGAACTGACACACCGGGGCTGAGGGCTTCAGCACAGGAATGCTGGGGACACTCACATTCCACCCATAGTACTGAGTTCATTTGTCAACACTGTAACACTGAGGACTCGAGGGGCAGTTGGAGAGGCCAGCCGGTGGCTTGTGTTGATGACTGATCTTGGGGACATATCCTGCCCACGTAGGGGAGAACAGGACAGGGACAGATGACAGGACATGTGTGGGGGTGACAGGGGCCGGGTGTTGGGACTGGTGGGCTTAGGATGGAGGGTGGGCTTATGGACTGGGACTGACTGCACCGCCTTACAGCCCAGTTCTCAGATCCCTGGTCCGGCAGAAGCCCACCATGACCCTGGAGGGGGGACTGTGGTGGGCCGTGCGGGAATGGCAGCACACGAGCAACTTTGACCGGATGATCTACTACGAGATGGCGGGTAAGTGAGTCTGGGGTGCAGGGGCAGAGCCCACATGGCAGGGTGACAGAGGGTGACAGAAGCCGGATGGCCATGGTGGCTGCTCAGTGTGGAGCATGAGGAGGGTGTGGACAAACGCAGGCCCTCCCGGGCCCCTGGCTCCCTCAGGAAGCTGCTCCTCCCTCCTAGAGTGCTCTGGGGTCTCTATCCTGCCCTGGTGGGAAGCCACGCCCTGCTTGGCCTCGGGCCAACCCCTGCCTGACACTAAGGGTCAGGGAGCGAGCAGCCAGCATCACAGCCCAAAGGAGATCACCGCCAGTTGTGAGGATGGGGAGAAGGGGCGCTGGGGACTATAGACAGAGCGGGGTGCACTCTCTTCACAGCAGTGGCCAGAAGTCGGTTTTCGCCCATCCCAGCCTGGCCAGGATTGGAGAAACCTGCGCTGGGTCAGGGGAGACCTGCGTCCAGGACACCATGAGACCCATCTCTGGCCTGCCTGCCTTTGCTCCTCGTAGTCCCTTCCTTTAAGACAGAAAGACGGCAGCCTCAGGGGAAAGGGGCCCTGTCTTTTGCACCCAGCTTTTGCTTCCTCCCGACCGGGGTCTCCCATGCTTCATCTTCCCGGGTTATCCTTCAGGGACCCACAGTCCCAACCTCAGGACTCATGCAACTGGGCAACATCATGGACGCCTTCTGCCATAAACCCCACCCCTGATGCCCTCCTGGGCCTCGTGGCCCTGACTTAAGTCAGAAAGCCCTGTTGATGCCATGGGCTCTGCAGGGGCCGGGTGAGGGAGGGAGAGCCCAGAACTCTGGGAGTAGTTCCCTCTGGGACTGGGGGACGGGCCCCAGGGAGGGCCTGGACAGCCTGCCTGAGGCATGCCTTCCCATTCCCTGCCATCAGCTGCTGCCTGGTCCTGGGGGCAGAGGGCCTGGACCCTCTCAGCACGGTCTACACCTTCTTCACCCTAGGTTCCTACAGTCTGAGGCTGAGGAGGAGATGCAGATTCAGAAGTCACAGTGGATGAAGGGGCCCCAGTGCCTGCCTCCTCCAGCCCTGCCGAGGCTTGAACTTCAGGGACCATCAGTCCCTGAGGTGGTCAAGCAGCCAGGTATGGCTTCCCACATTCCCACAGGAGCCACGGCAAAGCCCAGAGAGGCCGAGGGAGGCCACTGTCCCCACACCCCATGCCTCCCTTCAAGAGAGGGATTTGTTCCTTCCAACAAGACAGCTCAGGGGAGCTGGGGGGCTGGGCGGCTCGTGGTCACGAAGTGGGTATTCACCTGGTCAGGTTTCCTAGCTACTCTCTCCCCTTGCAATTCCAAAACCCAACAATCTGCCCAGGAAGCAGGGATGAGTGGGTGGAGTACTCAGCATATATCAGTGACTCCAAGCTTCCTCCAAAAGGATGCTGTCCCGCATGTGCCCCTCCTGCGGCGTCTCTTCCAGGGGCGCTGTGGTTCAGGTGGTCCTGACCCAGCTGGGACCCACTTCAGGTCCCTGAGCCCTGCCCTCCCCTGTGTGATGCAGGCAGGAGGAGCAGCCCTCACCATACCCATCCTCCTCCCTCCCTGCCTCAGTGTACCTTCCCAGCAAGGCTGGCCCCAAGGCCCCACCTGCCTGCCTGCCACCACCCAGGCCCCAGCGGCCAGCGGAGACCAAGGCCCCCAAGGAGATTCCCCCTGAAGTGGTACAGGAGTATATGGACATCATGGAGGAGCTGCTGGGGCCTCCCGCTGGGGCCATGAGGGAGATCGAGGGACAATGGGAAGAGGGCGAAGTGGAGCAGGAAGGGGACGGGATGCTTCTAGACCCAGGCGTCCTGAGCTACGCTGACAATCTGTGTTCCCAGAAAGACTTTGTCACCAAGGTGGGCTAGCCTCAAGTGCTGGGGTCTGCAGAATTCCAGGGGGTGGCACTCGCAGGTCCTTGGAATTAAGCTCTGTTCCTTAGCTCCTCCGCAGTGAAGGGGTGTGTGTGTTGCCATCGATTTGACTGTCTGTGTATGTGATTGTGTCTGTGTCTTTGTGTCTGTGATCGGTTACTCTGTGTCTGTGTGGGTGTGAGTGTGGAGTGTGGAAATTACTTGTGTCCATTTTCCTGTGTCATATGTGGGTCTCTTTGTGTGTCTGTGTGTGGTTTGTGTGTCTCTGTCTGCATGTGTGTACGCTACCAGGTCTGTGGTCTGTGTGTAGCTGTGGTCGCCATGATATGAGACAGCTCCAGAAGGGTGGGGACGGGGCGCTCACTGCTTTCTGCATCTCCTCCAGGTGTCCTTGGCTCCAGGTTACTCCCTGCCCGGGAAGCTCACACCGTCTTCCTTCTGTTTCCAGGTGGAGGCCGTCATTCACCCCCGATTCCCGGAAGAATTGCTTTCCCCAGATCCACACATGGATTTCTTGGCCCTAAGCCAGGAGCTGGAGCAGGAGGAAGGACTCACCCTTGCCCAGGTAGAGCAGGGAGGGAGGGAAACCCAGGTACCCTGGGGGCAGGAGGGACCCGGCACATAAGCCCCACCTGATTGTCCACCCCACCCTGCGGGGGATGCTCGGCTTCTTGGGGAGCCACTCCGAGGCAGGGAGGTGCAGGTTCAGATGGAACGGGATGGAGAGGAGCCAGGGAGGGGAGTCAGGATGCAAACTGCAGTGAGGCCCAGCGGGATGCCCAGCGGAGCCACACGCTCTGTCTTTGACAGAAAGCCCAGCGGCCTCAGGCTTCCGTGCCTGCCACCCAAGCGCCTTGGTCTTCACCACCCTGGGCCCTGTTCACACTTGAGGCAGAGCCAGTAAGTGCCCCCTTTACTCCCGCAGGTAGCAGAGAAGCACCTCCTATCCTTGAAGGAGGAACGGTGTGAGAGGGCAGTCCCTAGTCATGGCACCACCCAGCTGGACTCAATCTCTTCTAAGTCTGCAGCGGGCCAAGGAGCAGAGAGAGATGTGCCTGGCCTGCCCACCCCAGACGGCTGCCCGGGATGCTCAGAGACAAGGCAGTGTGTGCACTGGGATGGCCAGGTCCAAAAACCCTGTTGTGCTTTTGGAGAGGCTGGATTCTCACAGGCCGAGGGCTGCCCGGCCAAACTCTCCTTCCCAGGATCACAGACCCAACCCCCAGAGGGCTTCCCGGGACCCTCAGGGACGAGGCAGGGTGCGTACTGGGATGGTCAGGTCCATAAACCCTGTTGTGGTTTTGGAGAGACTGGACTCCCGCTGGCTGAGCGCTGCCCGGCCAGACTCTCCTCCCCAGGACCATAGACCCACCTGCCCAGGCGTGGGGACCAAGGGCACCTGGGGTCTCCCTGGAGCCTCTCCTGTCAAGGAATCACGCAGGCTGTCTGAGGGGTCAAGTGAGGAGGAGAGGGAAATCCCTGGCATAGTTTCTGCCATGGGTACCAACTACAGGCTGCGGGCCTGGAAGCTGTCCCAGAGCCCTGTACCTGCCTCGGGCCTTCTCAGCCTAGAAGGGCGGGAACCTCAGGGAGCTCTTCAGTCCCAATCTGCGAAGAGAAGAGACCTCAGCCCAGCATCCGCTCCTGCCACCAAGTCCAAGAAGCGAGTTCTCTTCAAGAGGCCCATCCCCTGTTCAGATGCCCCATTTAAGGCCTGGACTCAGCATCTCTGGGGCGCAGTCCCTGGCTTGGGGGCTGGGTGGCCCCTCGCAGTCTAAAAAGAGAAAGGGTGACCCCTTGCTCTCTAAGAGGAAGAGAATGCAGCATTGTAGCTAGTAGAGGGACAGGGCAGGCTCTCTGGTGCCAATCCCCAAGGGTGGGGCTCTCAACTCTCGGACCCTCAGGGCATCAGGTGCCTCAAAGCAAAGACTTCTCCCCCAGTGCTGATCTTGCTGGGCCTTAGCTTGATGGGAGAGGGTGGGGGAAGGAAGGGGCAGGAGGGAGGGGAGGGAGAAGGTGGCTCAACCGGAAGGGAGGGTCTAGGGGTAGGGGGTGGGGAGCAATACCTTGGAGGTCTCATGTGTAAATCTGAATAAACACAGTTGTGTTGGAAATGCTCTCCGGGCTGCTGCCTCTGT
The DNA here is from genome assembly GCF_030222135.1 of Aotus nancymaae. Taxonomy (NCBI): domain Eukaryota; kingdom Metazoa; phylum Chordata; class Mammalia; order Primates; family Aotidae; genus Aotus; species Aotus nancymaae. Next base: position 673,818 of record NW_026988502.1, on the reverse strand, counting down.
CCTCAGGGCTGTGCTGCTCAGTGGAGGGGGTCTGTGAGGGAGTACAGAGGGCCTGGGAGATGCCAGGCACTGGGTACCCACGGGGCCAGCCCCACACGTTCCTCCAGGCATAGGCTGCCCCTTCAGATGCTCCAGGAACTGACGGATGCTGAGGAGACCCTGATCCCTCCCACCAACCACTCACAAGGCCCCGACTGCTTTAGTTATCAGCATCCCTGGAAAATCCTGGGATGTTGAGAGCTGGCTGGCTCTTGTTCTGCCCCGTGGGAGCTGAGGAGAAGGCAGCTGCCCGCAACATGGACACGAGGAGAGGCGGTCACTCCTGCTTAACCCTCATCAGGAAGAGCTCAGGCCCTGGGCTGAGGGGAGATGTCGAGGCATCCATCCACACAGGTGTGTTTGGGATACGACGGTGTGTGGGGAGCAGGGGAAGTCCTTCTGCTGGTTTCTGGTCAGGAAAGAATCTTGTCCAACTGGCGGAAGCAGACGCTCCTTGCTGCGGCTGTCACAGGGACTGGCCTCGGGGCACGCGGGGTCCTGCATGGAGGTCCCCACACCTATGATTCCCTTCCCATATGATGATGGAACTCTTGTGTAGAATTGATGCAGACACAGATTTGAACCCAAGAGGTGGATGTTGCAGTGAGCCGGGATAGCACCATTGTACTCAAGCCTGGGCAACAACGGCAAAACTCCACCTCAAAAATAAAAATAAAAATAAATTAGCTGGGCTAATCCCAGCTGCTCGAGAGCCTGAGGCAGGATAATCACTTGAACCTGGGAGGCAGAGGTTGCAGTGAGCCCAGATGGCGCCATTGCACTCCAGCCTGGGCGGCAAGAGCAAAGCTCCTACCAAAAAAACAAAAAGAAAAAAAATAATGATCCAGGCATAGTGGCATGCTCCTGTAGTCCCAGCTACTTGGGAGGCTGAGGCAGGAGAATTGCTTGAACCCGGGAGACGCCCACCATCCCTCCCAGCTAATTTTTCGCTATTATTTGTAAACATGGGGTTTCACTACGTTGGCCGGGCTGGTCTCAAACTCCCGATCTCGGGTAATCCACCCGCTTCAGCCTCCCAAAGTGCTGGAATTACAGGCGTGAGCCACCATGCTCCATCCATCTCTTTCAATAAGCTTCTCCACAGCAAAGGAAACAAACGACAGAGCAAAGAGACAACCTGCTGAATGGGAAACGACGTGTGCAAACTGTTCACGACAAAGGACTAAAATCCAGAATACGTAACGAGCTCAAATAACCAACGATGAAAAACAACAAATAATCCCACTAAAAAATGGGCAAAGGACATCAAAAAACATACAAATGGCCAACTGATATATGAAAAAATGATCACATCAGTAATCACCAGGTAAGTGCCGATCAAAACTACAACGAGATACCTACCACCTCACCACAGCTAGGATAACTATTCTTAAAAATACAAACAGCGGATGCTGACATGATGCGGAGGAAAGGGAACTCTTACACACTGAGGCGGGACTGGAAATTAGTAACGTCGTTATGAAAACCAGTATGGAGATTTCTCAAAATACTAAAAACAAAACCACTACTTGATCCAGCCATCCCACTACTGGCTATTTAACCAACATAAAAGAAATCGGTATATCAAATCAGTATACACTCACATGTTTATCACAGCGCTATTGACAACAGCAAAGATATGGAATCAACCCAAGTATGCACCAATGAGCAGACAAGGAAAACGTGGCATATATACATGATGGAACGCTATTCAGCCAGAAAAAAACATGAAATCACGTTGTTTGCAGCAACATGGATGAAGCTGCAGGTCATTATGTTAAGTGAAATAAGCCAGGCCAGCCATAGGAAGAAAAACATCACACATTCTCAGAAACATGTGGGAGCTAAAAACAACAACGACAACAAAAAAAAAGTTGACCTCGGCCGGGCGCGGTGGCTCACGCCTGTAATCCCAGCACTTTGGGAGGCCGAGGCGGGTGGATCACGAGGTCAAGAGATCGAGACCATCCTGGTCAACATGGTGAAACCCCGTCTCTACTAATACAAAAAAAAAAAAATTAGCTGGGCACGGTGGCGCGTGCCTGTAATCCCAGTTACTCAGGAGGCTGAGGCAGGAGAATTGCCTGAACCCAGGAGGCGGAGGTTGCAATGAGCCGAGATCGCGCCATTGCACTCCAGCCTGGGTATCAAGAGCGAAACTCCGTCTCAAAAAAAAAAAAAAAAAAAAAAAAAAAAAAGTTGACCTCATGGAAACAAAGAATACAATGACAGGTATCAGAGGCTGGGAAGGGATGGGGGTGAGGAAGAGAGGCTGGTTAACGGGTACAAACATACAGTTAGAAACAGTAAGTTCTAACGTTCTATAGCAGAGTACGGTCACCATAGTTAGCTCAGGCTTGGAGTGCAATGGTGCGATGTGTATTAGCAAATACGTATTGTATATTTCAAAGTAGCTGAAAGAGAAGGCTAGAATTGTTACCAGCACACAGAGATGATAAATCTCGGCCAGGCACGGTAGCTCACGCCTGTAATCCCAGCACTTTGGGAAACTGAGGCAGGTGGATCACGAGGTCAGGAGTTCAAGATCAGCCTGGCCAAGATGGTGAAACCCTGTCTCCACTAAAAATACAAAAATTAGCTGGGCATGTTGGCAGGCGACTATGGCTGTTTCAGGAAACATCCATTTACACTGTTTCCTGGATTGCAGGCGTAAAAACATGACTGAAGACATATACCGGCCCTACTGCCTGGACAATTCATAACCGTCGTAACACTTACCATCTCGCTACTCAGAAGATTATATAGAAGTTGTATTTTTCATGAGACTCTATGACCTACTACCCCTAACTCTGACATACACATATTGTACAACCTTAACATATAATTATCAAATGTGATAACCAACGTTCTGTAAATTACCAGCTATTACCATATTTTGGTGTTTGCCTGTTAACCAAGCTGAGGAGGGAAGGGGGAGGTTGGAAGAAGCCTCATTTCACCTGCCCTTTCCCAAATTGCACTTCGAGAGTGTTCCAAAACTCAGTGTGTCCAGGTCTAAATCTCCAAGTGGGTCTAATTTTCACTGCTTAACAAAAGCGATGTAGAAAGCAATTACTGTAACCTCCATCAATCTTTTCAGATTGCACAGAATTCCCTCCTGAAAATTCCAATAGAAAAAAAGACAGGCATTCCCGTTTTAGTATGTACGTCGTCTTTCACACAAGTCATCGGAGAGTGAAAGCCTTTAAAACATCAAAATGTTCTCGGTATAGCTTTCCGACAAACGTGATAAAATAGACAAATAATCCATATTTACCAAGATTAAAAACACTTCCACCACGTATGGAAAATCTCTCCAAAAACACAGAATCTAATTCAAAATTTATAACTAAAAAGAGAGGGATCGATCCAAGATGGCCGGTTAGGAGGAACTCGGGATTGCAGCTCCAAGAGAAAGTGCAGAGGGTGAGTGGACGCCGCATTTCCAGATGGATTTTTACTGCCCACAGACCAGGGGATTCACAGGCGGAGGAGCCCCACGGGTCGCCAGCGCCGCTGGTTTGACCGGCGCGGCCGCTCGACCTGCTCCCCGGGGCAGCGGCTCCATGTGCAGAGTGAGTGAGACTGAGTCCCCTCTAAGCCAGCAAGGGGAGCTGAAACGGGGAGTCAAGCCAGGAGATTCCCGGGCAAAAACGCGCCACGGGAAACACAACTGAACCCGGGATGGTCCAGCTCTGTGGAGGAGGGGCGTCCTCCATTACGGAAACACCCTGCAGTTCCCAGGGCAATTTGCAGCAACCAAGGCAACCCGCCACTACAGAGACTCCGTCACTACAGGGGCGGGCCAACATAGCGGAAGCAGTTCTAACTACACCCATATAAACAGGACTGCAGGGAAGTTCACACGGAAGCTGGGCGGAGCCCACAGCAGCTCAGCGAAGCCTCTGCAGGCTGAGTGTGACTAGGCTGCCACCTTGTGGGCAGGAAAAACGGCAGCAAGACAGCGGAAAATCATACAGCCCTAACTCCCCGGGACAGAACACCTGGGGAAAGAAAAAAGGGGTTTATGAGTTCTGCTGCCGCAGACTTAAAATTACCAAAATCAGAAAGATAGCAACTACAAAGTCGATAGGTGGATAAATCCACAAAGATGGGAAGAAACCAGTGCAAAAAGGATGAAAACACCAGAAACCAGAACACCTCTCCTCCTCCAAGGGAGCACAACTCCTCACCAGCAAGGGAACAAGACTGGATGGAGAATGAGTGTGATGAAATGACAGAATCAGCTTTCAGAAAGTGGATAATAAGAAACTTCCGCGAGCTAAAAGAACATGTTCGAACCCAATGCAAAGAAACTAAGAACCTTGAAAAAAGACTTGACGAAATGCTGAGAATGGACAACTTAGAGAGGAATATGAGTGAATTGATGTAGCCGAAAAACACAACACGAGAACTTCGCGAAGCATGCACAGGTTTCAACAGCCGAATTGACCAAGCAGAAGAAAGGATATCAGAGGTCGAAGATCAACTCAATGAAATAAAACAAGAAGGCAAGATTAGAGAAAACAGGGTAAAAAGGAATGAACAAAGTCAACAAGAAATATGGACTATGTGAAAAGACCTAATCTACGTTTGATAGGTGTACCTGAATGTGATGAAGAGAATGCATCCGAGCTGGAAAATACTCTTCAGGATATTATCCAGGAAAACTTCCCCAACCTAGCAAGGCAGGCCAATATTCAAGTCCAGGAAATACAGAGAACACCACAAAGATATTCCTCTAGAAGAGCAACCCCAAAGCACATAATCATCAGATTCACCAGGGTTGAAATGAAGGAGAAAATACTAAGGGCAGCCAGAGAGAAAGGTCGGGTTACCCACAAAGGGAAGCCCATCAGACTCACAGCACATCTCTCAGCAGAAACCCTACAGGCCAGAAGAGAGTGGGGGCCGATATTCAACATCCTTAAAGAAAAGAACTTCCAACCCAGAATTTCATATCCAGCCAAACTAAGCTTCCTAAGTGAAGGAAAAATAAAATCCTTTGTGAACAAGCAAGTACTCAGAGATTTCATCACCACCAGACTAGCTTTACAAGAGCTCCTCAAGGAGGCACTACACATAGAAAAGAACAACCAGTATCAGCCACTCCGAAAACACACGAAATGGTAAAGAGCATCAACACAATGAAGAATCTGCATCAACCAATGGGCAAAACAGCCAGCTAGCATCAAAATGACAGGATCAAATTCACACCTAACAATATTAACCCTAAATGTAAACGGACTAAATGCCCCAATCAAAAGACACAGACTGGCAAATTGGATAAAAAGCCAAAACCCATCAGTGTGCTGTATCCAGGAAACCCACCTCACATGCAAGGATACACAAAGGCACAAAATAAAGGGATGGAGGAAGATTCACCAAGCAAATGGAGAGCAAAAAAAAGCAGGAGTTGCAATTCTCATCTCTGATCAAACAGACTTTAAAGCAACAAAGATCAAAAGAGACAAAGAAGGACATTACATAATGGTAAAAGGATCAATGCAACAAGAAGAGCTAACGATCCTAAATATATATGCACCTAATACAGGAGCACCCAGATACATAAGGCAAGTTCTTAAAGACTTACAAAGAGATCTGGACTCCCACACAATAATAGTGGGAGACTTCAACACACCATTGTCAATATTAGACAGATCGACGAGACTGTAAATTAACAAGGACATCCAGGACATGAACTCAGACCTGGAACAAGCAAACCTAATAGACATTTACAGAACTCTCCACCCCAAATCCACAGAATATACATTCTTCTCAGCACCACATCACACCTACTCAAAAACTGACCACATAATTGGAAGTAAATCACTCCTCAGCAAATACAAAAGAACGGAAACCATAACAAACAGTCTCTCGGACCACAGTGCAATCAAGTTAGAACTCAGAATTCAGAAACCAACCCAGAACCACACAGCCTCATGGAAAATCAACAACTTTCTCCTGAATGTTGACTGGATAAACAATGAAATGAAGGCGGAAATAAAGATGCTCTTCGAAACCAACGAGAACGAAGACACCACATACCAGAATCTCTGAGACACATTTAAAGCCGTCTCTAGAGGAAAATATATAGCAATAAGTGCCCACATGAGAAGAAAGGAGAGATCTAAAATTGACACCCTATCGTCAAAATTGAAAGAGCTAGAGGAGCAAGATCAAAAAAACTCAAAACCTAGCAGAAGACAAGAAATAAATAAGATCAGAGTAGAACTGATGGAGATACAGACACGAAAAACCCTACAAAAAAAATCAATAAATCCAGGAGCTGGTTTCTTGAAAAGATCAACAAAATAGACCAGTAACCAGATTAATTAAAAAAAAAAAAAAAGAAAAGAGAGAATAACCAAATAGATGCAACAAAAAATGATAAAGGGGATATCACCACAGATGCCACAGAAATTCAAACCGTCATCAGAGATTATCACAAACAACTCTATGCACATAATCTAGAAAACCTGGAAGAAATGGATAAATTCCTGGACACTTGCCTCCTCCCAAGCCTAAACCAGGAAGAAGTCGAAACCCTGAATAGACCAATAACAAGGTCGTCTGAAGTCGAGGCAGCAATTAAGAGCCTACCACCCAAAAAACGCCCAGGTCCAGATGGGTTCACAGCCGAATTCTACCAGACATACAAAGAGGAACTGGTACCATTCCTACTGAAACGATTCCAAATAATCCAAAAAGAGGGAATCCTTCCCAAATCATTTTATGAGACCAACATCATCCTGATACCAAAACCCGGCAGAGACTCAACAAGAAAAGGAAACTACAGGCCAATATCCATGATGAACATAGATGCAAAAATCTTCAATAAAATACTGGCAAGCCGACTGCAACAGCACATCAAAAAGCTTATCCACCATGATCAAGCAGGCTTCATCCCGGGGATGCAAGGCTGGTTTAATATACGCAAGTCTATCAATGTAATTCACCACATAAACGGAACCAAAGACAAAAACCACATGATTATCTCAATTGAGGCAGAGAAGGCCTTCGACAAAATTCAACAGCCCTTCATGCTAAAAACTCTCAATTAACTAGGTATCGACGGAACGTATCTCAAAATAATAAAAGCTATTTACGACAAACCAACAGCCAATATCATACTGAATGGGCAAAAACTGGAAGCATTCCCCTTGAAGTCTGGCACTGGAAAAGGATGCCCTCTCTCACCACTCCTATTCAATATAGTACAGGAAGTTCTAGCCAGAGCAATCAGGCAAGAAAAAGAAATAAAGGGTATTCAATTAGGAAAGGAGGAAGTCAAATTGTCTCTATTTGCAGACGACATGATTGTATACCTAGAAGACCCCGTCATCTCAGCCCAAAATCTCCTGAAACTGATAAGCAACTTCAGCAAAGTCTCAGGATACAAAATCAATGTGCAAAAATCACAGGCATTCCTATACACCAATAACAGACTTAAAGAGAGCCAAATCAAGAACGAACTGCCATTCACAATTGCTACAAAGAGAATAAAATACCTAGGAATACAACTAACAAGGAATGTAAAGGACCTCTTCAAGGAGAACTACAAACCACTGCTCAACGAAATAAGAGAGGACACAAACAGATGGAGAAACATTCCATGTTCATGCTTAGGAAGAATCACTATCGTGAAAATGGCCATACTGCCCAAAGTAATTTACAGATTCAACGCTATCCCCATCAAGCTACCAATGACCTTCTTCGCAGAACTGGAAAAAACCACCTTAAACTTCATATGGAACCAAAAGAGAGCCCGCATAGCCAAGTCAATTCTAAGCAAAAAGGACAAAGCGGGAGGCATCACACTACCGGACATCAAACTCTACTACAAGGCTACGGTAATCGAAACAGCATGGTACTGGTACCGAAACAGAGATATAGACCAATGGAACAGAACAGAGGCGTCAGAGGCAACACAACATATCTACAACCATCTGATCTTTGACAAACCTGATAAAAACAAGCAATGGGGAAAGGATTCCCTGTTCAAGAAGTGGTGTTGGGAAAACTGGCTAGCCATATGCAGAAAGCAGAAACTCGACCCCTTCCTGACACCTTACACTAAAATTGACTCCAGATGGATTAAAGACTTAAGCATAAGACCTAACACCATAAAAACCCTAGAAGGAAACCTAGGCAAAACCATTCAGGACATAGGTGTAGGCAAGGACTTTATGACCAAAACACCAAAAGCATTGGCAACAGAAGCCAAAACAGACAAACGGGACCTAATCAAACTCCACAGCTTCTGCACGGCGAAAGAAACAGTCAATAGAGTGAATCGGCAACCAACAGAATGGGAAAAAATTTTTGCTGCCTACCCGTCTGACAAAGGGCTGATATTCAGAATTTACAATGAGCTGAAACAGATTTACAAGAAAAAAACAAACAAGCCCATTCAAAAACGGGCGAAGGATACGAACAGATACTTTACAAAAGAAGACATACATGAGGCCAACAAGCATATGAAAAATGCTCATCATCACTGGTCATTAGAGAAATGCAAATCAAAACTACATTGAGATACCATCTCACGCCAGTTAGAATGGCGATCATTAAAAAATCTGGAGAAAACAGATGCTGGAGAGGATGTGGAGAAATAGGAACACTTTTACACCGTTGGTGGGAGTGTAAATTAGTTCAACTGTTGTGGAAGACAGTGTGGCGATTCCTCAAGGACCTAGAAATAGAAATTCCATTTGACCCAGCAATCCCATTACCGGGCATATATCCAAAGGATTATAAATCGTTCTACTATAAGGACACATGCACACGAACGTTCACTGCAGCACAGTTTACAATAGCAAAGACCTGGAACCAACCCAAATGCCCATCGATGATAGAATGGACAGGAAAAATGTGGCACATATGCACCATGGAATATTACGCAGCCATCAAAAACGATGAGTTCGCGTCCTTTGTAGGGACATGGATGAACCTGGAAACCATCATTCTCAGCAAACTGACACAAGAACACAAAATCAAGCATCGCATGTTCTCACTCATAGACGGGTGTTGAACAAAGGGAACACATGGACACAGGGAGGGGAGCACTATACACTGGGGTCTGTTGCGGGGGGGGGGGAACAGTGGAGGGGTGGGGAGTTGGGGAGTGATAGCACGGGGAGAAATGCCAGATATAGGTGAAGGGGAGGAAGGCAGCAAATCACACTGCCACGTATGCACCTATGCAACAGCCTTGCATGATTTTCACATGTACCCCAAAACCTAAAATGCAATTTAAAAAAAAAAAAGAGAAATGTAAAAACAATTGCATAAACAAACTTGGAAATGCCTATGGGTTGACATTACTGAAGCCATTACTCAAAAGAAACCTCTGTAAAATCGAGAACGCACAATCAAAGCAATAAGATGCTGGAGAAAGCCAAACCAGAGGGGCCGCGCAGTCCCGCATTGCAAATGTCAACACATTCATTCCTAGACGAATACATCCAAGGTCACTCACTAAGAAGAAGAAAAGTGCCTGGCTCTCTAGAGCATGCAAGTTTCGCCCCGCGCATCAGGAAGGGGGCTGCGCCGGCGCGAGGACTGGCCGGTGGGCGTTCCGGCAACCTTCAGCTTGCAAGGACCACGGCCATCCCCCGGGCCTAGGAAGGGTGGCCCGAGGGCAGGCCCGAGTCCCCAGGGTGACCCTACCCGCCCCTCCCCCCGCCCCGGGATTCTGCAACGCTCCCCGTCCCCGCGCCCGACTGCACAGCGCCGCCGCCCCCAGCCCGCGGGCCTCCCAGCTCTGCTTCAAACAAAGCGCGAGCTAACGGGCCGAAAGCGGCCAGGAAAGTGGGGACAGGAGGGTGGCGGCTACGTTGGCGGGGGGCGGCGGAGATGGGGGGATGGAGGAGTATGGGCCGGCGAAAAAGGAGCGCGCGCCCGCCCCGAGACCCAGGCCCGCCCCGCCCGGGTCCCCGCCGCGGCCCGGCCGGCAGTGGGCGCGGTGCGGGCGCCGCTGGAAAAACAATGCTCCGCCGGGCGCCGCGCAAGCCGCACTCACCTGCGCCCCCGGCCAGGCCGCCGCACCCCTGGCCCGCTCGCAACCCGCACCCCCTCACGGGCCTGCACGACCCACGCTCGCCCCGCGCGGACCTTACCTGCTGGCCGCTGAGGCCGCCGTCCACAGGCCCGCGGTTGCCGCCGTCGCACGTTCGCGTTTCCGCCGGCCCCAGCCCGAGCCAAAAGGCGCCTGCTGGATCCCGCTCCGTCGCCGCGGACGCCGCCGGCTCCTTAGCCGGCAGCGAAACCGCGCACTGCGCCCGACCGACTGCAACTGCAGCCCCGGCGCCCGCTACGCCGGCGCAGTGGAGCGGGGCGGGGCGGTGGAGCGAGGCGCAGGCGCGGTGGAGCGGGGCGGGGCGGTGGAGCGGGGCGCAGGCGCGGTGGAGCGGGGCGGGGCGGTGGAGCGGGGCGCAGGCGCGGTGGAGCGGGGCGGGGCGGTGGAGCGGGGCGCCGGCGCGGTGGAGCGGGGCGGGGTGGGGCGGGGCGGTGGGGCGGGGCGGGGCGATGGAGGGGGCGGCTAAGGCGGGGCCCGAACTCCAGACGTCCAGGTGCGCGCCGGCAATGCGCGGCGGCAGGCGGCCGGAGCCCTGGAGCCTGAGGGGGCGCAGCTTCTCCTGGAGGGCAGGCAGCCAGAGAACGGCTTCGTTTTCGTTTTCAAACAGTAGGACTTTCTTTTTTTTTTTTTTTTTTTTTGGTGTTAAGACGTGGTTTCACCATGTTGGTCAAGCTGGTCTTGAACTCCCGACCTCAGGTGATCCGCCCGCCTTGGCCTCCAAAGTGCTTGGATTACAGGCGTGAGCCACCGTGCCCGGCCAAGACTGTCAAGAAAGGACATGCCCCCTTTGTCCTGGGACATAAGCCGCAAGTCGTCCTCAGTGGTGCACAGCGCGAATACTGAGGAAGCTGGATCACGGGGCTGGGCTGCGAGCCTTCCACTGTGAGGAGGGCTCAGAGGCTGGCCCAAGCCCCACTTTGCGGGGGGCGCACCCAGAGACGGCCCTGCACAGCCAGGTCCCGAAGGTCACCCCCCAGGACGAGGCCGATAGCGATGTGGGTGAGGACCCTGAGCCTGAGACCACACCCCAGAAGGCTGACGAGGACACCGGCCCGGACCAGGTAGGCCTCCCCTTCTCTGTTCCAGCTGTGGGCTGCAGGCCTTTCCTCGGGAGGGGTTTGGGGTTTTCAGTGGGTGTCACCTCACACCTTGTTTAGAGGAATGTGGCACACTGGCTGGCTCCCTCCCCACCCACCATTGTCTCTCCCCTACCCCCCCCAACTGTCCCCTGTGTGTGATGCTCCTCTCCCTGAGTCCACGTGTTCTCGTTGTTCAACACCCACCTATGAGTGAGAACATACGGTGCTTGGCTTTCTGTTCTTGGGTCAGTTGGCTGAGAATGATGGTTTCCAGATTCCTCCAAGTCCTTACAAAGGACACGAACTCATCGTTTTTTATAGCTGCTTAGTATTCCATGGTGTACATGTACCACAGTTTCTTTGTCCAGTCTATCATTGGTGGGCATTTGGGTTGGTTCCAGGTCTTTGCTATGGTACACAGGGCTGCAATGAACATACGTGTGCATGTGTCTTTAGAGTCGAAGGATTTGTAGTTTTTTAGGGTATATTCCCAAGAGTGGGATTGTTGGGTCAGATGGAATTTCTATTTCTAGATCCTTGAGAAAGCGCCACACGGTCTTCCACAATGGACACGGGGCCTTTTCTCCCTCTATGTCCTGGTGTGATGTGGACCCCTGGACACGGGGCCTGTCCTCCCTCTGTGTCCTGGTGTGATATGGACGTGTGGACACAGGGCCCAGCCTTCCTCCCTCTATGTCCTGGTGTGGCGTGAACCCATGGACATGGGGTCTGTCCTCCCTCTGTGTCCTGGTGTGATATGGAAGTGTGGACAAAGAGTCCTCCCTCTATGTCCTGGTGTGATATGGAAGTGTGGACAAAGAGCCCAGCCTTCCTCCCTCTATGTCCTGGTGTGACGCGGACCCCTGGACATGGGGCCTGTCATCCCTCCGTGTCCTGGTGTGATGTGGACGTGTGGAGACAGGGCCCAGCCTTCCTCCCACCATGTCTTGGTGTGGCATGAACCCGTGGACATGGGGCCTGTCCTCCCTCTGTGTCCTGGTGTCATGCGGACGTGTGGACAAAGAGCCCAGCCTTCTTCCCTCTAAGTCCTGGTGTGATGCGGACCACTGGACACAGGGACTGTCCTCCCTCTATTTCCTGGTGTGACGTGGACCTCTGGACATGGGGCCTGTCCTCCCTCTGTGGCCTGGTATGATCTGGAACCCTGGACACGGGGCCTGTCCTCTCTCTAAGTCCTGGTGTGCTGTGGACCCCTGGACATGGGGCCTCTCCTCCCTCTGTGTCCTGGTGTGATGTGGACCACTGGACATGGGGCCTGTCCTCCCTCTGTGTCCTGGTGTGATGTGGACATGTGGACACAGGGCCCAGCCTTCCTCCCTCTATGTCATGGTGTGACGTGGACCCCTGGACACGGGGCCTGTCCTCCCTCTGTGTCCTGGTGTGATGTGGAACCCTGGACACGGTGCCTGTGCTCCCTCTAAGTCCTGGTGTGACGTGGGCACCTGGTCATGGGCCCTGTCCTCGCTCTGTTTCCTGGTCTGATGTGGACGTGTGGACACAGGGCGCAGCCTTCATCCATCTCTGTCCTGGTGTGACGTGATCCCCTGGACATGGAGCATTTACTCCCTCTGTGTCCTGGTGTGATGTGGGCGTGTGGACACAGGACCTGGCCTTCCTCTCTCTATGTCATGGTGTGACATGGACACCTGGAAACGGGGCCTGTCTTTCCTCTGTGTCCTGCTGTGACATGGACCGCTGGACACATGGCCTGTCCTCCCTCTGTGTCCTGGTGTGATGTGGCAGTGTGCACACACGGCCCAGCCGTCCTCCCACTGTGTCCTGGTGTGGACCCCTGGACACGGGGCTTCTCCTCCCTCTGTGTCCTGGTGTGATGTGGACCCTTGGACATGCGGCCTCTCCTCCCTCTGTGTCCTGGTGTGATGTGGACGTGTGGACACAGGGCCCAGCCTTCCTCCCTCTATGTCCTGGTGTGTCATGAAACCCTTGACATGGGGCCTGTCCTCCCTCTGTGTCCTGGTGTGATGTGTACGTGTGGACACAGGGCCCAGCCTTCCTCCCTCTATGTCATGGTGTGACAGGGACCACTGGACATGGGGCTTATCCTCCCTCTGTGTCCTGGTGTGATGTGGACCCCTGGACACGGGGCCTGTTCTCCCTCTATCTCCTGGTGTGACGTGTACCGCTGGACACGTAGCCTGTCCTCACTGTATGTCCTGCTGTGATGTGGAGGTGTGGACACAGGACCCAGCCTTCCTCCGTCTATGTCATGGTGTGACATGGACACCTGGAAGCGAGGCCTGTCCGTCCTCTGTGTCCTGGTGTGACATGGCCTGTCCTCCCTCTGTGCCCTGGTGTGATATGACAGTGTGCACACACAGCCCAGCCGTCCTCCCACTGTGTCCTGGTGTGGTGTCAAGCCCTGGACACGGAGCTTGTCCGCCCTCTGTGTTCTGGTGTCATGTGGACCCGTGGACATGGGGCCTCTCCTCCCTCTTTGTCCTGGTGTGATGTGGACCTGTGGACACAGGGCCCAGCCTTCCTCCCTCTATGTCCTGGTATGTCGTGAAACCCTGGACATGGGGCCTGTCCTCCCTCTGTATCCTGGTGTGATGTGGATGCCTGGACATGGGGTCTGTCCTCCCTCTTTGTCCTGGTGTGATGTGGACATGTGGACACAAGGCCCAGCCTTCCTCTCTCTATGTCATAGTGTGAAAAGGACCCCGGACATGAGGTCTGTCCTCCCTCTGTGTCCTGGTGTTATGTGGACCCCTGGACACGGTGCCTGTTCTCGCTCTGTGTCTTCGTGTCACGTGGACTGCTGTACATGGGGCCTGTCATCTGTCTGTGTCCTGCTGTGATGTGGACGTGTGGACACAGAGACCAGCCTTCCTCCGTCTGTGTCCTGGTGTGTCCTGAAACCCTGGACATCGGGCCTGTCCTCCCTCTGTGTCCTGGTGTGATGTGGACCCCCGGACATGGAGCCTCTCCTCCCTCTGTGTCTTGGTGTATGTGGACGTGTGGACACAGTACCCAGACGTCCTCCCTCTATGTCATGGTGTGACGTGGACCCCTGGACATGGGGCCTGTCCGTCCTCTGTGTCCTGGTGTGACATGGACCCCTGGACACATGGCCTATCCTTCCTCTGCGTCCTGATGTCATGTGGCAGTGTGGACCCACGTCCCAGCCTTCCTCCCACTGTGTCCTGGTGTGATTTGGCCCTCTGTACATGTGGCTTCTCCTCCCTCTGTGTCCTGGTGTGATGTGGACCCCTGGACATGGGGCCTGTCCTCCCTCTGTATCCTGGTGTGATGTGGACGTGTTGACACAGGGCCCAGCCTTCCTCCCTCTTTGTCCTGGTGTGATATGGACTCCTGGACACCTGGCCTGTTCTCCGTCTGTATCCTGGTGCAATGTGGATCCCTGGACACGGGGCCTGTGATTCCTCTATCTCCCGGGATAATTATCAACCCTGAATACAGGACCTGTCCTCCCTCTGTGTCCTGGTGTGATGTTGACGTGTGGACATAGGGCCTAGCCTTCCTCCCTCTATGTCCTGGTGTGTCCTGAAACCCTGGACATGGGGCTTGTCCTCCTTCTGTGTCCTGGTGTGATGTGGACCCCTGGAGATCGGGCCTGCCCTACCTCTGTGTCTTTCTGTTACGTGGACCGCTGGACACGGGGCCTGTTCTCCCTCTGTGTCCTGGTCTAACGTGGACCCCTGGACACCGGGTCCGACCTCCTTCTATGTACTGGTGTGACCTGGACGCCTGGACATGGAGCCTATCTTCCCTCTGTGTCCTGGTGTGACGTCGACCCCTCGACATGGGGCTTGTCCTCCCTTTGTGTCCTGGTGTGATGTAGACCCCTGGACACGGGGTCTCTCCTCCCTCTATGTCCTGGTGTGAGGTGGTCTCCCGGACACGAGGCCTGTACTTTGATGTGTACCCCTGGAAACAGGGCCTGTCCTTCCTCTGTGCCATGGTGTGACATTCACACCTGGACACAGGGCCTGTCCTCGCTCTGTGTCCCCGTGTGATATGGACGTATGGACACAGGGCCCAGCCTTCCTCCCTATGTGTCCTGGTGTGATGTGGACGTATGGTAACAGGGCCCAGCATTCCTCTCTTTATGTCCTGATGTGACCTGGACCCCTGGACATGGGGCCTGTCCTCCCTCTGTGTCCTGGTGTGATGTGATCCTGTCGACATGGGGCTTGTCCTCCCTCTGGGTCCTGGTGTGACGTCAACCCCTGGATACAGGGCCAGTCCTCCCTCTATATCCTGGTGTGACGTGGACCCCTGGACATGCGGCCTCTCCTCCCTCTATGTCCTGGTGTGATGTGGAGAGAGGGCCCACCATTCCTCTCTCTATGTCCTAGTGTGATGTGGAACCCTGAACACCTGGCCTGTCCTCCGTCTGTGTCCTGGTGTGATGTGGACACCTGCACATGGGGCCTGTCCTCCCTCTGTGTCCTGGTTGAGGTGGACCCCTGGACACGGGGCCTGTACTTCCTCTGTGTACTGGTGTGATGTGTATCCCTGGAAACCGGGCCTGTCCTTTCTCTGTGTCCTGGTGTGACATTCACACCAGGACACAGGGCCTGTCCTCCCTCTGTGTCCCCGTGTGATGTGGACATGTGGACATCGGGCCTAGCCTTCCTCCCTCTATGTCCTGGTGTGACGTGAAACTCTGGACATGGACCCTGTCCTCCCTCTGAGTCCTGGTGTGATGTGGATGTGTGGACACAGGACCCAGCCTTCCTCCCTCTATGTCGTGCTGTGACATGGACACCTGGACCCGGGGCCTGTCCTTCCACTGTGTCCTGGACCCCTAGACATATGGCCTGTCCTCCATCTGTGTCCTGGTGTGATGTGGACCGCTGGACACGGGGCCTGTCCTCCCTCTGTGTCCTGGTGTGACATTCACCCCTGGACACAGGGCCTTTACTCCCTCTGTGTCCCGGCGTGATGTGCACATGTGGAAGGGCCCAGCCTTCCTCCCTGTATGTCATGGTGTGACGAGGATCCCTGGACATGGGGCCTGTCCTCCCTCTGTGTCCTGGTGTGATGTGAAACCCTGGACACGGGGTCTGTCCTCCCTGTATGTCCTGGTGTGACGTGGACCGCTGGACATGGGGCCTGTCCTCACTGTGTGCCTGCTGTGATGTGGACATGTGGACACAGGGCCCAGCCTTCCTCCCTCTATGTCATGGTGTGATGTGGACCTCTGGACGTGGGGCCTTTCCTCCCTCTGTGTCCTGGTGTGATGTGAAAACCTGGAAATGGGGCCTGTTCTCCCTCTCTGTCCTGGTGTGATATGGACGTGTGGACAAAGAGCCCAGCCCTCCTCCCTCTATGTCCTGGTGTGACGTGTACGCCTGGACATGGGACCTGTCCTCCCTCTGTATCCTGTTGTGATGTGGACCCCTGGACACAACGCCTGTTCTCCCTGTATATCCTGGTGTGACGTGGACCCCTGGACATGGGGCCGGTCCTCCCTCTGTGTCCTGGTCTGATGTGGAGGTGTGGACACAGGACCCAGCCTTCCTCCCTTTGTGTCCTGGTGTTACGTGGACCCTTGGACACGGGGCTTGTCCTCCCTCTGTGTCCTGGTGTGACTTGGACCCCTAGACATGGGGCTTCTCCTCTCTCTGTGTCCTGGTGTGATGTGGACATGTGGACAGAGGGCGCACCCTTCCTCCCTCTATGTCCTGGTGTGATGTGTATCCCTGAACACCTGGCCTGTCCTCTGTGTGTGTCCAGTTGTGATGTGGACCCCTGGACACGGGGCCTGTCCTCCCTATGTGTCCTGGTGTGAGGTGGACCCCTAGACACAGGGCCTGTCCTTCCTCTGTGTCCTGCTGAGATGTGGCCCCTGGACACGGAGTCTGTCCTTCCTCTGTGTCCTGGTGTGACATTCACACCAGGACACAGGTCCTGTCCTCCCTCTGTGTCCCGGTGTGATAAGGACGTGTGGACACAGGGCCCAGCCTTCCTTCCTCTATGTCATGGTGTGACGTGGATCCCGGGACAGGGGGCCTGTCCTTCCTCTGTGTCGTGCTGTGATGTGTACATGTGTACTCAGGGCCCAGCCTTCCTCCCTCTATGTCCTGTTGTGATGTGGACCCCTGAACACCTGGCCTGACCTCCGTCTGTGTCCTGGTGTGATGTGGACCCCTGTACATGGGGCCTGTCCTCCCTCTGTGTCCTGGTGTTATGTGCACATGTGGACACAGGGACCAGCCTTCCTCCCTCTATGTCCTGATGTGACGTGAACCCATGGACATGGGACCTGTCCTCCCTCTGTGTCCTGTTGTGATATGGACCCCTGGACACGGGGCATGTCCTACTTCTGTGTCCTGGTGTGATGTGGAACCCTGGACATGGGGCCTGTTCTCCCTCTGTGTCCTGGTGTAATATTTACCCGTGGACACGGGGCCTGTCCTCCTCCTATGTCCTGGTGTGACATGGACAACTTGACATGGGACTTTTCCCTCCTCTGTGTCCTGGTGTGATGTGGACCCCTGGACATGGGGCCTGTACTCCCTGTGTCCTGGTGTGATGTGGACATGTGGAAACAGGGCCCAGCTTTCCTCCCTCTATATCCTGGTGTGACGTGCACCCCTGAACACTTGGCCTGTCCTCCATCTGTGTCCTGGTGTGATGTGGACCGCTGGACACGGGGCCTGTCCTCCCTCTGTGTCCTGGTGTGACATTCACCCCTGGACACAGGGCCTTTACTCCCTCTGTGTCCCGGTGTGATGTGCACATGTGGACACAGGGCCCAGCCTTCCTCCCTGTATGTCATGGTGTGACGAGGATCCCTGGACATGGGGCCTGTCCTCCCTCTGTGTCCTGGTGTGATGTGAAACCCTGGACACGGGGTCTGTCCTCCCTGTATGTCCTGGTGTGACGTGGACCGCTGGACATGGGGCCTGTCCTCACTGTGTGCCTGCTGTGATGTGGACATGTGGACACAGGGCCCAGCCTTCCTCCCTCTATGTCATGGTGTGATGTGGACCTCTGGACGTGGGGCCTGTCCTCCCTCTGTGTCCTGGTGTGATGTGGAAACCTGGAAATGGGGCCTGTTCTCCCTCTCTGTCCTGGTGTGTTATGGACGTGTGGACAAAGAGCCCAGCCCTCCTCCCTCTATGTCCTGGTGTGACGTGTACGCCTGGACATGGGACCTGTCCTCCCTCTGTATCCTGTTGTGATGTGGACCCCTGGACACAACGCCTGTTCTCCCTGTATATCCTGGTGTGTCGTGGACCCCTGGACATGGGGCCGGTCCTCCCTCTGTGTCCTGGTCTGATGTGGAGGTGTGGACACAGGACCCAGCCGTCCTCCCTCGATATCCTGGTGTGTTGTGAAACTCTGGAAATGAGGCCTGTCCTCCCTCTGTGTCCTGGTGTGATGTGGACATGTGGACACAGGGCCCAGCCTTCCTCCCTCTGTGTCCTGGTGTGATGTGGACCCCGGACATGGAGCCTGTCCTCCCTCGGTGTCTTCGTGTGACATGGACCCCTGGACATGGAGCCTGTCCTCCCTCTGTGTCCTTCTCTGATGTGAAGGTGTGGACACAGGGCGCAACCGTCGTCCATCTCTATCCTGGTGTGACGTGAACCCATAGACATGGAGCCTGTCCTCCCTCTGTGTCCTGGTGTGATGTGGATGTGTGGACACTGGACCCAGTCTTCCTCCATTTCATGGTGTGACATGGACACCTGGACACGGGGTCTGTCCTTCCTCTGTCTCCTGATGTAACAATCACCCCTGGACACAGGGCCTGTCCTTGCTCTGTGTCCTGTTGTGATGTGGACGTGTGGACACTGGACCCAGGCTTCCTCCCTGTATGTCCTGGTGTGACGTGGACCCCTGGACATGGGGCCTGTCCTCCCTCTGTGTCCTGGTGTCATGTGGATGTGTGGACAGAGTGCCCAGCCTTCGTCCCTCCATGTCCTCATGTGACGTGGACCCTTGGACACGGGGCCTGTCCTCCCTCTGTGTCCTGGTGTTATGTGGACGCCTGGACATGGGGCCTGTCCTTCCACTGTGTCCTGGACCCCTGGACATATGTCCTGTCCTCCCTCTGTGTCCCGGTGTGATGTGGCAGTGTGCAAATGCGGCCCAGCTGTCCTCCCACTGTTTCCTGGTGTCATGTGGACCCCTGTTCATGCGGCCTCTCCTCGCTCTGTGTCCTGGTATGATATGGACGTGTGGACACAGGGCCCTGCCTTCCTCCCTCTATGTCATCGTGTGATTAGGACCGCTGGACATGGGGCCTGTCCTCCCTCTGTGTCCTGGTGTGATGTGGACCCCTGGACATGGGTCCTGTCCTCCCTCTATATCCTGGTTTGACGTGGACCCCTGGTCATGGGGCCTGTCCACTCTCTGTGTCCTGGTGTGATGTGGACCCCTGGACACAGGGCCTGTCCTCCCTCTGTGTCCCAGTGTGATGTGGAGGTGTGGACACAGGGCCCAGCCTTCCTCCCTCCCTCTATGTCCTGGTTTGACGTGAACCCGTGAAAATGGGGCCTGTCCTCCCTCTGTGTTCTGGTGTGATGTGGACGTTTGGACAGAGGGCCCAGCCTTCCTCCCTCTATGTCCTGGTGTGACTGGGAACCCTGGACTTGGGGCCTGTCCTCCCTCTGTGTCCTGGTGTGATGTGGACCCCTGGACACGGGGCCTGTCCTACATCTGTGTCCTGGTGTGAAAGGGACCCCTGGACACAGGGCTTGTTCTCCCTCTGTGTCCTGGTGTGACGTGTACCGCTGGACACCGTCCCTGTCGTCCCTCTATGTCCTGGTGTGACATGGACGTCTGGACATGGGGCCTGTCCTTCCTCTGTCTCCTGATGTGATGTGGACGTGTGGAAACAGGGCTCAGCCTCCCTACTTGTATGTCATGGTGTGACGAGGACCCCTAGACACGGGGCCTGTCCTCCTTGTAAGTCCTGGTGTGACGTGGAAACCTGGACATGGGGCCTGTCCTCCCTCTGTGTCCTCGTGTGATGTGGACCCCTGGACATGGGGCCTGTCCTCCCTCTGTGTCCTGGTGTGATGTGGACCCCTGGACATGGGGTCTATTCTACCTCTTTGTGCTGGTGTGACGTGGACCCCTGGACACGGGGCCTGTCCTCCCTCTGTGTCGTGAGGTGATGTGGATCCCTTAACATAGCACCAGTTCACCCTCTATGTCCTGGTGTGACGTGGTCCACTGGACATAGGGCCTATCTGGCCTCTGTGTCTTGGTGTGATGTGGACCTGTGGACACGGGGCCCAGCCTTCCTATCTCTATGTCCTGATGTGACGTGGACCCCTGGACATGGGGCCTGTCCTCCATCTGTGTCCTGGTGTTATGTGGACGTGTTAACACAGGGCCCAGCCTTCCTCCCTCTATGTCCTGCTGTGACGTTGACCCCTGGACATGGGGCCTGTACTCCATTTGTGGCCCGGTGTGCCGTGAACCCCAAGACACAGGGCCTGTCCTCCCTCTGTGTCCTGGTGTGATGTGGACCCCTGGACACGACGTTTTCTCCCTCTGTGTCCTGGTATAATGGGAACCCCTGGACATAGGGCCTGTCTTCTTACTGTGTCCTGGTGTGATGTGAACGAGTGGAAAGAAGTCCCAACCTTCCTCCCTCTGTGTCCTGGTGTGATGTGGAGCCCTGGACATGCGGCCTGTACTCGCTCTATGTCCTGGTGTTACCTGGACTCCTGGGCATGGGGCCTGTCCTCCCTCTGTGTCCTAGTGTGATGTGCATCCCTGGACATGGAGCGTGTCCTTCCTCTATGTCTTCATGTGACATGGACCCCTGGACACAGGGCCTGTCCTCTGTCTGTGTCCTGGTGTGATGTGGACATTTGGAGATAATGCTCAGCCTTCGTTCCTCTAGGTCCTCTTGTGATGTGGACCGTTGGTCACGGGGCCTGTCCTCCCTCCGTGTCCTGGGGTGATGTGGACCCCTGTACACGGGGCCTATCCTCCCTCTTGGTCCTGGTGTGATGTTGACACATGGACACAGGTCACAGCCTTCCTCCCTCTATGTCCTGGTGTGACGTGGAACCCTGGACACAGGGCCTGTCCTCCGTCTTTGTCCTGATGTGATGTGGACCTGTGGTCACGGCACCCAGCCCCTCCTCCCCCTCTGTGTCCTGGGTCGCCTGGTGTGGGCCGTAATGCGGGCGGGGACCTCCAGTGGGCTGAGGTATGTCTCGTCCATGCCTTGGGACCCCCTCTCTTGTGTGAGCCGAGGGTTGTGAAAGGTGCTTGAGTTAAGTGGGCTGAGTGTGGGGCCCTGGAAATGCTGGGACTTCCCGGTTGACAGTGCCCTTGTGTGCTGCAAGGTGTGCTTGCCAACCCCTCCCGATGCCCGGAACGGAAGCTTTTGGTCGGGGCACTACCTTTGATGCAAAGCCCTCTTCTCCACTGGAACATTCCTTCAGCCCATGATTGAGTTTCAAATACTGAGGATGGGGAGCACCCCCTCCAATAGCAAGAAGGGACACCAGGTGGAGATAAATGTTTATTTTATTTTATTTTATTTTATTTATTTATTTATTTATTTATTTATTTTGATTTGGAGTCTTGCTCTGTCGCCCAGGCTGGAGGCAGTGGTGTGATCTCGGCTCACTGCAAACTTTGCCTCCCAAGCTCAAGAGATTCTCCTACCTCAGGCTCCCAAGTATCTGGGATCACAACACCCACCACCACTCCTGTCTAAGTTTTTGTATTTTTAGTAGAGATGGGGTTTCACCATGTTGGCCAGGCTGGTCTCAAACTCCTGATCTCATGTGATCTGCCTGCCTCAGCCTCCCAAAGTGCTGGGATTACAGGTATCAGCTATTGTGCCCGGCCTGAGCTGGCTTCTTTTAAACCATCACCAATTCCATTCCCCCTCTCCTTCCTGAGAAGCAAAAAGGACCTAGAAATAGAAATTCCATTTAACCCAGCAATCCCATTACTGGGTATATATCCAAAGGATTATAAATCGTTCTACTATAAGGACACATGCACATGAATGTTCATTGCAGCACAGTTTACAATAGCAAAGACCTGGAACCAACCCAAATGCCCATCGATGATAGACCGGACAGGAAAAATGTGGCACGTATACACCATGGAATATTATGCAGCCATCAAAAACGATGAATTCGTATCCTTTGTAGGGACATGGATGAACCTGGAAACCATCATTCTCAGGAAACTGACACAAGAACACAAAATCAAACATTGCATGTTTTCACTCATAGACGGGTGTTGAACAAAGGGAACACATGGACACAGGGAGGGGAGCACTATACACTGTGGTCTGTTGGGGGGGAATGGGAGGGACCGTGGCGGTTGGGGGCATGGGGAGAAATGCCACATATAGGTGAAGGGGAGGAAGGCAGCAAATCACACCGCCACATATGCACCTATGCAACAATCTTGCATGTTTTTCACATGTACCCCAAAACCTAAAATGCAATTAAAAAAAAAAGGAAAGGAAAAAAGGCCAGGCATGGTGGCTCACACCTGTAATTCCAGCACTTTGGGAGGCCGAGGTAGGCGGATCACATGAGGTCAGGAGTTCGAAACCAGCCTGACCAACATGGTGAAACTCCATCTCTACTGAAAACACAAAAATTATCCGGGTGTGGTGGCGGGCACCTGTAGTCCCAGCTTCTCGGGAGCCTGAGGCAGGAGAGTCGCTTCTACCCGGGAGTGGGAGGCTGCAGTGAGGTGAGATCGCACCACTGCACTCCAGCCTGGGCGATGGAGGAAGATTCCATCTCAAAAAGAAAAAAACAAGTAACTTCTATTTCCAATATTTGCCGTTCCTGAAATTGCCTCCTGACATATTTTCAGTTCGGCCTAAAGGTTTCTCTGTACACAGTGAACTGTGAGGTAACAGAAAGTGTAAACAGACCAGAACCTACTCTTCTGCCGACCGCTGAGTTTCAGCCAAAGGCAGCCAAATGTTGAAACCGGGTTCAAATAAGGTAAACGCCAAGCTGCCACCAATGCGGCTGTTTCTGTGCCTGGCTTCTGCCTCCCCTCCCTCCCTCCCTCCCTCCCTTTTTTCCTTTCTCCCTTCTTCCTTCTTCCTTTTTCCTTTCCCTTCCCTTCCCTTCTTCCCTTCCCTCCCCTCCCAACCCCTCCCTTTCCCTCTCCCCCTTCCCTTCCCGGTTTCCCTTCCCTCCCATCCCCTCCCCTCCCCTCCCCTTCCCCCTTCTCTTCCCCATTCCCTTCCCCCTTCCCCCTTCCCTTCCCCCTTCCCTCCCCTCCCCTCTTCCCTCTCCTCCCCTTCCTTCTCCTCCCCTTTCCTCACCTCCGCTCTCCTCCACTCTCCTTCCCTCCACTTCCCTACCCTTCGCTACCCTCCACTCTCCTTCCCCCTTCCCTCCCCTCCCCTCCCTTTCCCCTTCACTCCCCTTCCCCCTTCCCTCCCCTCCCCTTCTCCCCTTCCCACCCCTCCCCTTCCTTCCCCTTCCCCTTACCCTCCCCTTGCCCTTCCCTTCCCTCTTCTCCCCTTCCCTCCATTTCCCCTTCCCACCCCTCCTCTCCCCTCCCCTTCCCTCCCTTCCCCTCCCTTCCCCCTTCCGCCTTCCCCTCCCATTCCCTTCCCCCTCCCCTTCCCTCCCCTCCCCCCTTCCCTCCCCTCCCCTCTACTCACGTTTCCTTTCACCCTTCCCTTCCCTGTTCCCTTCTTTCCTTCCCTGCTTCCCTCCCCTCCCCTCCCCCTTTCCTCCCCTCCTCTCCCCTCTGCTCCCCTTTCTTTCCCCCTTCACTTCCCCGTTCCCTTCTTTCCTTTGCTTCTTTCCTTCCCTTGTTCCCCTCCCTTCCCTTCCCCTTCCATTTCTCCCTTCCCCGCTTCCCTCCCCGCTCCCATTCCCTTATCCCCCCAACTTCCTTTCCTTTCCTGAGATGGAGATTCTCTCGTCAGCCAGGCTGGAGTGCAGTGGCACAATGTCAGCTCACGGCAACCTCCACCTCCCGGATTCGAGGAATTCTCCTGCCTCAGCCTCCCGAGTAGCTGGGATCACAGGCACGTGCCACCACACCCGGCTAATTTTTGTATTTTTAGTAGAGACGGGGTTTCATGATAATGGTCAGTCTGGTCTCGCAGTCCTGACCTCAGGTGATCCGCCTACCTCAGCCTCCCAAAGTGCTAGGATGACAAGTGTGAATCAGACCTTGCCCAGCCTCAGAGCAAGCTTTTATCCAGGTAGCCAGCTTCAGAGAGGATAGATGGGAAAGATTTCTTATCAGACTTCAGGTCTGTGTTGATGTGAGTGCTGTGTTTTTCATATAATGTGCTTGCTGGACCTACAGAATGACGCTCGGCCCCTACCCCACTTCCCACCATGGCGGGAACCAGTCTTTCAGGCTGTAGAGTGCCCTGCTCAAGGAGGCAGTCCATTCAGATGGTTGGGGAGCCTTTCAATTTTAATTTTGGTTTACAGGTTCTGTAGATTATGCAAAAGGTAGATTAAGGAGAGCAAAACAGGCCAGGTGCGGTGGCTCACGCCTGTAATCCCAGCACTTTGGGAGGCTGAGGCAGGCGGGTCACCTGAGGTCAGCAGCTCAAGACCCATCTGACCAACATGGTGAAGCCCCGTGTCTACTAAAAAATACAAAAATTGGGCCAGACGTGGTGGCTCACACCTGTAATCCAAGCACTTTGCAGGCCAAAGCGGGTGGATCACCTGAGGTTGTGAGTTCAAGATCAGCCTGACCGACATGGTGAAACCCCGTCTTCAAAGACAAAAAAAAAATACAAAAATTGACACGGCGTCGTGGCTCACTCCTCTAATCCCATCACTTTGGGAGGTTGAGGCATGTGGATCACCTGAGGTCAGGAGTTTGAGACCAGCCTGGCCAAGATGATGAAACCCCGTCTCTACTGAAAACACAAAAATCAGCCGGGCATGGTGGCGGGCACCTGTAGTCCCAGCTACTCAGGAGGCTGAGGCAGGAGAATCGCTTGAACCCGGGAGGCAGAGGCTGTGGTGAGCCGAGACTGTGCCACTGCGCTCCAGCCTGGGCGACAAGAGCAAAAGTCTGTCTCAAAAAAAAAAAAAAGGAAAAAAATGAGCAAGGTTTGGCACGGTGGCTCACGCCTGTAATCCCAGCAATCTGGGAGGCCAAGGCGGGTGGATCACTTGAGGTCAGGAGTTTGAGACCAGCCTGGCCAATATGGCAAAACCCCGTCTCTACTAAAAATACAAAATTAGCCGGGCGTGGTGCCGGGCCCCTGTATTCCCAGCTACTCAGTAGGCTGAGGCAGGAGAATCACTTGGACCCAGGAGCCAGAGGATGCAGCGAGCCAAGATCGTGCCAGTGCACTCCAGCCTGGGCTACAGAGTAAAACTCTGTCTTAAAAAAACAAGAAACAAAAAACCCCAGCTCACAGGTTGGGCAAAGGAGCAGGCTTTTGTCAACCTGGTCTCTTGCCCTTACCCAGGAATAAGGTTACACAGTTTAGAAATGCGGGTTTTTTTTTTTTTTGAGACGGAGTTTCAGTCTTGTCGCCCAGGCTGGAGTGCAATGCCGCAATCTCAGCTCACTGCATCCTCTGCCTCCCAGGTTTAAGCGATTCAGTTCTCCTGCCTCAGCCTCCCGAGTAGCTGGGATTACAGGCATGTGCCACCACACCCAACTAATTTTTTGTATTTTTGCCAGAGACGGGGTTTCACCATGTTGGTCAGGCTGGTCTCAAACTCCTGACCTCAGATGGTCCGCCCGCCTCAGCCTCCCAAGGTGCTGGGATGACAGGCATGAGCCACCGTGCCCGGCCTAGAAATAAGTCTTAAAAGCCACTGAGAGAACTTGGCCTTAACCTTCTGCTGACTTTGCTGTCTTCTGGTCTTGGAGTGAGCTCAGCTGGCCAACACAGGGGCACGGGAACCTACCTACCCCTGGGGGAGCTCCTTCAAGCACAGCCTGCAGCCCCCTTCGCCCTGCCCCCACAGAGATTCTGGCTCAGCATATCTACATGGACC
Source organism: Aotus nancymaae (assembly GCF_030222135.1). Classification (NCBI taxonomy): domain Eukaryota; kingdom Metazoa; phylum Chordata; class Mammalia; order Primates; family Aotidae; genus Aotus; species Aotus nancymaae. The sequence continues at coordinate 647,650 of NW_026988502.1, read as the reverse complement.
CTCAAAATTTTCATTTCTAATTATGCAGCGACCCAGTTTTCACAATCACTTGTCAGTGTCAACACTCTCTATAAGCCTCATAACAAATGTCACAGACTTTGTGCCGAACACAACAGCATTCTTCTCTGTCTCCCACATGGGGATTCGGACGTGGGCATCTTTGGGGCCATTATTCTGTCTCCCACATGGGGATTAGGATGAGGACATCTTGGGGGCCATAATTCTCTCTCCTTCATGGGGATTAGGATGTGGACATCTTTGGGGACATTATTCTGTCTCCCACATGGGGATTAGGACGTGGACATCTTTGTGCAATCATTCTGTCTCCCACATGGGATTAGGACGTGGACATCTTTGGGGTCATTATTCTGTCTCCCACATGGGGATTAGGACGTGGACATCTGGGGCCATTATTCTGTCTCCCACATGGGGATTAGGATGTGGGCATCTTTGTGCCATTCTTCTGTCTCCCACATGGGGATTAGGACTTGGACATCTCTGGGGCCATTATTTTGTCCCCACATGGGGATTAGGATGTGGCTATCTTTGGGGCCATTATTCTGTCTTTCACATGGGGATTAGGATGTGGCCATCTTTGGGGCCATTATTCCTGAGATCTGAGCCTCTAACCATGTGAATAAGAGGGGTAAACGGGCGGGTGGAGGCAGGTGGTTGTGTGATGTCTCCACCTACTCACTGTTCCAGGAGGGCTGTTTGTGGGCGGCATCAACCTCACCGAGAACCTGCAGTACATCCTGGTGCACCCATCAGAGTCCCCGGAGAAGATGATGATGCCCAACCTGCTGTGCCTGCGGTTGTGGGTCTGGGAGCAGTGCCTGAGGCCGGGGTCCCACTGCACCAACGTCATCACGGGAGACTTCATCGGCGAGGACAGCTTTGTCAGCGATGTCATCACACTCGACCAGAAGCTGCTGTGGTGCTGACAGGGACCCTTCCTAAGTCTGGGACACGGCGGCTGCAGGTTCACCCCCGACGTCCCAAGTATTGTGCCTTATGTGCGGGCCAGATATCGGTGATCAGGGGACCCATCCTATGTCTTCTTTTTCTTTTTGTTAAGAAATAGAGATGGGATCTTGCTGTGCTGGCCAGGCTGGTCTCTATGGGGTCTTGACCTCCTAGCCTAAAGTAATCCTCCCAGCTCAGCCTCCCAAAGTGATGGGATGACTTTTTTCTGTATTCCTCCTGCTGTGGTGACTGCAGCCCTCACAGACCCCGAGAAAGACGGCCCTCCCACAAGTCACTAATTGCTAAACCCAATAACAATGCCCTTGGGAGCTGGCCTCCCCCGTGCAAGCCAGCATCCCCTCGGCTAGCTCCCACACACCAAGCCAGTATTTCCTTTTTTGAGACAGAGTCTCTGTCGCCCACGCTGGAGTGCGGTGGCGCGATCTCAGCTCACCGAAACCTCCACCTCCTGGGTTCAAGTGATTCTCCCCCCGCAGCCTCCCAAGTAGCTGGGATTACAGGCACCTGCCACCACCACACCTGGCTAATTTTTGTATTTTTCACCACGTTGGCCAGGCTGGTTTTGAACTCCTCACGTCAGGTGATCCGCTTGCCTCAGCCTCCCAAATGTTGGGATTAGAGGCGTGAGCGACCGCGCCCAGCTTGATATTTCTTGCAATTATTTTTAGGGACAGGGTCTTGCTCTGTTGCCCAGGCTGGAGTGCAGTGGTGCAGTGATAGCTCGCTTCGCCTCAACCTCCTGGGGTCAAGTGATCCTCTCCCCTCAGCCTCCCGAGTAGCTGGGACTACAGGTGCACACCCCCACACCCAGCAGATGTTTGTAATTTTGGTAGAGATGGGGTTTCACCATGTTGCAGAGTCTGGTTTCAAATTCCTGGGCTCCAGGGAACCTGCTGTCTTACCTTTCAGAGTTGCTAGGACCACAGGTGTGCACCACCACGCCCAGCTTATTTTATTTTTCTGTAGAGACATGGTCTGGCTATGTTGTCCAGGTTGGTCTCAAACTCCTAGGCTCAGGTAATCCTCCCACCTCAACCTCCCATGGAAGCCAGGACCTCAGGTGTCAGCCAGCAAGCCCAGCTAATTATATTTTTTTGTAGAGACGGGGTCTGGCTCTGTTGCTCAGCCTGGAATGCAGTGACACAATCACAGCTCCGTGTAACCTTCAACTCCTGAGCTAGCAATCCCCCCACCTCAGCTTCCCAAGTAGCTGGGACTGTAGGTGTAAACCACCATGCCCAGGTAATTATTACTATTATTATGTTTGAGATGGAGTCTTATCCTGTTGCCCAGGCTGGAGTGCAGTGGTGCAATCTCGGCTCACTGCAACCCCCGCCTCCTGGGTTCAAGCGATTCTGGTGCATCAGGCTCCCAAGCAGCTGGGATTACAGGTGCCCACAATCATGCCCGGAGTACTTTTTGTGTTTTTAGTAGAGATGGCATTTCTTTTTAAAATTTATTTATTTTTCAGACGGAGTCTTGCTCTGTCGCCCAGGCTGGAGTGCAATGGCATGATCTCCACTCAACAACCTCCGCCTTCCGGGTTCAAGCAATTCTCCTGCCTCAGCTACTCCAGAGTAGCTGTAATCACAGGTGTGCACCACCATGCCCAGCTAATTTTTTTGTTTAGTAGAGATGAGATTTCACTATATTAGCCAGGCTGGTCTCTAACTCCTGACCTTGTTATCCACCCGCCTCGGCCTCCCAAAGTGCTGGGATTACAGGTGTGAGCCACCGCACCCGGTGAAATGCAGTTTCACCATGTTGCATCAGCTGGTCTCGAACTCCTGACCTCAGGGGATCCACCCGCATCAGCCTCCCAAAGTGATGGGTTCACAGTCATGAGTCACCACACCTGGCCTCAACCCAATTATTTTCCTGGCCTGAAATCATTCCTTGTTGGGTATGAGGCTACTGAAGCCTGCCCCGTAGAGCAGAGTGCACAGAACTGTTGATAGGCACGAACCCCGAGCTGTGACCCAGTCTTGCTTCCGCATCATGTGGAAATCTCTCGAAGGCTGTTCCTGTGCTGATTTCTGCCTCCCTGGCCAGACCCAGGCTCCCCTCATTGCCTGTGTGGGTGGGAGCCTCTTCTCTCGGGAATGGTCCGGAAGAATTTGTTCTTTTTACGGCCCCTCTGTGCTGGCCATAGTCACCTCTGTGAATTAAAGTCCTATGCATACCCGCTTTCACACACAGATCCTGGAAATACCTCATTTTGTTTTCTTCTGTTTTTTGAGATGGAGTTTCACTTTTGTTGCCCAGGCTGGAGTACAGTGGCGCGATCTCAGCTCACTGCAGCGTCCGCCTCCCGGGTTCAAGTGATTCTCCTGCCTGAGCCTCCCGAGTAGCTGAGATTACAGTCACACGTCACCGTGCCTGGTTAACTTTTTATTTGTATTTTTATTTATGTTTTGAGATGGAATTTCACTCTTGTTGCCCAGGCTGGAGTGCCGTGGCATGATCTCGGCTAACTGCAACGTCCACCTCCCAGGTTCTAGCAATTCTCCTGCCTCGGCCTCTGGAATAGCTGGGATTGCAGGCATCTGCCGCTGCACAGCTAATTTTTAAAATTTTTAATAGAGACGGGGTTTCACTACGTTGGCCGGGCTGGTCTCGAACTCCTGACGTCAAGTGATCTGCCCGCCTCAGTCTCCCAAAGTGCTGGGATGATGGGCGTGAGCTTCTGCATCCTGCCTAGACCTCATTTTCTACCTGTCGCCTGTCAGAGCTGGTGGCTCAAGGTCTCGGGCAGTCACTGGGTACCCGCCGCCATTTTTATTCCCGCTTCCCGGGGAAGTGTGGCATTTCTTTCACAGTATAACCACAGACATCAAGCTTCTCAGGATGGTCTTCACAATGGTGATTTAGCCCACGTTGGGATAGGTTCTCTTTGGGACCTCATGATTCATTTTCCAAAAGAAATCTCGCTTCTGTTTTTGCTACCTGGTCGCCATGGAGAAATGGTGTCCAAAATCTAGAAAGATACACTTGTGGCCAGGTGTGGTGGCTCATGTCTGTCATCCCAGCACTTTCGGAGGCCGAGGCGGGTGGATCACCTGAGATCGGGAGTTTGAGATCAGCCTGACCAACGTGGAGAAACCCCATCTCTACTAAACATACAAAAAAATTAGTTGGGTGTGGTGGCAGGTGCCTGTAATCCCAGCTACTTGGGAGGCTGAGGCAGGAGAATCACTTGAACCCGGGAGGCGGAGATTGTGGTGAGCTGAGATTGCATCACTGGACTCCAGCCTGGGCAACAAGAGTAAAACTCCTTTTAAAAAATAAAAACACACACAAAGAAAGACGCACTCATCAGCTGTACCCACGGCTACCTCACCCCATGACTAGGCTTCACAGAGAAGAATGAAGTTACAGGCAATTTCCCCGACTTCCATCGGCTCCGAATCCCTATCCTAAAACGCTGGGGTCTGTCGCAGCAGCTCTTCCACACAATCATGGAATTCATACAGATCATTTAAATAAATGAACGAGATTAAAGTCCAATGTGTGTATGAATTTTATTACCACATATGCAGCCAAGGAATATTTGGTTTTCATGACAGGACACGGGAGGCATCTTTAGAAAATGTTCATTCAGGCCGGTCGCAGTGGCTCATCCTTGTAATCCCAGCACTTTGGGAGGCTGAGGCGGGTGGATCATGAGGTCAGGAGTTCGAGGCCAGCCTGGCCAGCATGATGAAACCCCATCTTTACTAAAAATACAAAAGAATGAGCTGGGCATGGTGGCAGGCACTTGTAATCCCAGCTACTTGGGAGGCAGAGGCAGGAGAATCACTTGAACCCGGGAGGCGGAGGTTACGGTGAGCTGAGATTGCACCACTGCACTCCAGCCTGGATGACAGAATGAGACTCTGTCTTTAAAAAAAAAAAAAAAAAAAAAAAAACTAGGCGTTGTGGCTCATGCTTGTAATCCCAGCACTTTGGGAGGCTGAGGTGGGTGGATCATCAGGTCCAGAATTCAAGACCAGCCTGGCCAACATGGTAAAACCCATCTCTACTGAAAATAACAAAAATTAGCTGGGCATGGTGGTGGGTGCCTGTAATCCCAGCTACTGGGGAGGCTGAGGCAGACAATTGCTTGAACCCAGTAGGTGCAGCTTACAGTGAGCCGAGATCGTACCACCACACTCCAGCCTGGGAGACAGAGCGAGACTCTGTCAAAAAAAAAAAAAAGTTAATTCATTGGGCATCTTCTTCAGGTCATACAGTTTTTTAAAAAAATTAAGGTATGAGGCTGGGCATGGTGGCTCATGCCTGTAATCCCAGCACTTTGGGAGGCCGAGGCAGGCGGATCACCTGAGGTCAGGAGTTCAAGACCAGCCTGGCCAACATGGTGAAACCCCATCTTTAGTATAAATACAAAAATTAGATGGGGGTGGTGGTGGGCACCTGTTATCCCAGCTACTCGGGAGGCTGAGGCAGGAGAATTGAATTGTTCAAACCCCAGAGGCAGAGGTTGCAGTGAGCTGAGATCGCACCACTGCACTCCAGCCTGGGTGACAGAGCCAGACTCTGCCCTCCCCACCAAAAAAAAACAAAACAAAAAAACAAGAGAGCCAAGCATGGTGGCTCATCCCTATAATCCCAACACTTGAGCCGGGTGTGGTGGCTCACGCCTGTAATCTCAGCACTTTGGGAGGCTGAGGCAGATGGATCAAGAGGTCAAGAGATCAAGACCATCCTGGCCAACATGGTGAAACCCCGTCTGTACTAAAAATACAAAAAAATTAGCTGTGCATGGTGGTGGATGCCTGTATTCCCAGCTACTCGGGAGGCTGAGGCAGAAGAATCGCTTGAACCCAGGAGGCAGAGGTTGCAGTGAGCTGAGATTATGCCACTGCACGCCAGCCTGGGCGACAGAGCAAGACTCTGTCTTGAAAAAAAAAAAAAATCCCAGCATTCTGGGAGGCCGAGGTGGTAGGATCATGAGGTCGGGAGTTCGAGACCATCCTGGCCAACATGGTGAAACACCGTCTCTACTAAAAATAGAAAAATTAGCCAGGCATGGTGGCAGGCACCTGTAATCTCAGCTACTTGGGAGGCAGAGGTTGTAGTGAGCTGAGATTGCACCACTGCACTGCAGCCTGGGTGACAGAGCAAGACTCTGTCTAAAAAAAAAATTAAGAAAAAGTTAGATGTATCATGAATGTGTGTGTATGTGGATGCTAGTTTATTTTCTCACTATGATAAAATTACAAAATAAAAAAAAAAGCTTAGTGCAAACTATTCATTGATCAGAGCTGTTTTTGTTTTTTTGAGACAGTCTTGCCCCAGGCTGGAGCGCAGTGGCGCGATCTCGGCTCACTGCAACCTCCACCTCCAGGACTCAAGCGATTCTCCCGCCTCAGCCTTCTGAGTAGCTGGGACTACAGGCACGAACCACCACAGGTGGCTAATTTTTTGTATTTTAGTAAAGAGGTTTCACGATATTGCCCAGGGTGGTCTCAAACTCCTGAGCTCAATCGATCCACCTGCCTCGGACTCTCAAAATGTTGGGATTATATGTGTGAGCCACTGTGCCCGTGAGCCACAGCCCCTGGCCAGCTTTCTATCTTTCCTCCTGGTTTTTTTTTTTTTTTTTTTTTTTTTTTTTTTGTACATAGGGTCTTGCTCTGTTGCCCAGGCTGGAATGCAATGACTCAATCTCAGCTCACTGTTACCTCCACCTCCCAGGTTCCAGCCATTCTCCTGGGTCAGCCTCCTGAGTAGCTGGGATTAAAGACGCCCACCACCAGGCCTGGCTGATTTTTGTATTTGTCATGGAGATGGAGTTTCACCATGTTGGCCGGGCTGGTCTCGAACACCTGACCTCAAGCGATCCACCTCCTCGGCCTCTCAAAATGTTGGATTACAGGCGTCAGCCATTGCGTGTGATGTAATTTTTTATTTTTTGTAGAGATGAGGATCCCACTCTGTTGCCCAGGCTGGCTTCAAAGTCCTGAGCTCAGGTGATCCTCCTGCCTCGGCCTCCCTAATTCTCGGGGTTACAGGTGTCAGCTTCTGTGTCCAGCTGGAGAATCACTTGAACCCCGGAGGTGGAGGTTGCAGTGAGCTGAGATCGGTCACTGCACTCCAGCCTGGACAAAGTGAGACTCCACCTCAAAAAAAAAAAAAAAAAAAAAAAAAGCTTACCCCAAAGCATTCATTGATCAGAGCTTTCTGTCGTTCAGGCTGGAGTGCAGTTCTGTGACCTCAGCTCATTACAACCTCCGCCTCCCAGGTTCAAGTGACTCTCCTGCCTCAGCCTCCAGAGTAGCTGGGATTACAGGCATGCACCACCACGCCTGGCAAATTTTTATATTGTTAGTAGAGATGGGGTTTCACTGTGTTGGCCAGGCTGGTCTCAAACTCCTGACCTCAGGTTTTCTGCCCACGTCGGGGTTCCAAAGTCTTGGGATGACAGACGTAAGCCACCGTATCCAGCTGGAGCCTGCTTTCTTATTGGTAGGGAGTCCTATAGTGTTTGAGCGTCGGTGAGTACAGATTAGGCGCCTGTTGTATGCACACTGACTCCACAGTACACATTTGCTGCGAACTCATTCAGAAATTTCTCACCTTGTCTCTGCATCGTAAAGCTTTTGGGGACTCCACAGGTCCTTCTGCACCCTAAAGGAGCCCTGTCTGAGCCAGAGACAGGCCACCAGAACACCATCCCCTCTCCCACGCCAGGAGGCTGCCGCTCACCTGAGCTGGGCCCCCGGCCAGCCGGACACGGAGGGGGAGGACCTGTCTCCCCGTGGCCTTCAACACCGCTGCATCGAGCTCAGCCTTCAGCTCCTGGAGTCCATGCCCCAGCAGGGCAGACATGGGCACGACGTTCGGTTCCGTGGGGTGGTAGCTGCAAGGGTGGGGAGGCCACAGAGTCCGCTCAGCCTCAGGGCCACAGGCCGGCAGAAAGCAGGGGTCCCAGAGTCAGCCACCCGTGGGGCACAGCCTGGGGAAGCTCCTGGTGTCCTGAGTGTCACTGCTGAGGTTCAGATGAGGAGAGGGGGCATCTCCCCATGTGGCTTGAGCACATGCAGGGAAAGGAGATGTTTGTGAAAAGCAGGGTCACCAGGAGTGAGCTGCCCACGAGACACGGGCTCGGGCAGCAACCTCTGCCTCCTGGGTTCAACCATTCTCCCTGCGTCAGCCTGTGTGCCAGCGGTCAGCAGTTCACACGAGGGCAGGGTCTCCAGCGCCTGCAGGGGAAGGCGTGAGACGAGTGTGGGTGCCAGGGCCGGACTCACCCGGGCACCGGGTCCACCTTGTTGTGAACCTGCAGCATGGAGTCCAGGAGCAGGGTGGGCAGCCGCAGCCTGTGCAGCATGGACACGACGCTGGCTTTCTGGAGCTCCGCCTTGGGGTGGCTGACGTCCCTCATGTGCAGGATCAGATCCTACAAGTGCCGGGCATGCAGTCAGAGCCCTAACCCCACCAAGCTTGCAGGCAGGCCCGGGAGAGGGGTTCCCACGAGTTCCCAAGGCCAGCGTGGGGGTGGGAGCTACCCCCATGTACAGGCCCTCGGACACCCCAGGATGGGGGTGCTGGGTTTACACTGGACGGAGCCCCACCCAACTCCACATACCTCACCTCCCGCAGCACAGGTGACAAGTCTGCACCCCCAGACCCACAAACAAGGTGGTGTCACAAATGACCACTCAGCCGCCACATGCCAGCCACTGCTTCCTCATTCAGTGCTTTGGGTGGCTTCATCCCACTGTGAAATCGTTTTACTTTTTTCTTGAGACAGAGTTTCGCTCTTGTCCCCCAGGCTGCAGTGTGACGGCACGATCTCAGCTCACTGCAACCTCCGCTTCCTGGGTTCAAGTGATTCTCCTGCCTCAGCCTCCCCAGTAGGTGGTATTACAGGCGCCTGCCACCATGCCCGGCCAATTTTTGTATTTTTAGCAGAGACAAGGTTTCACCATGTTGGCCAGGCTGGTCTCGAACCCCTGACCTCAAATGATCCACCCGCCTCGGCCTCCCAAAGTGCTGGGATGACAGGTGTGAGCTGCTGCTCCCGGCCCTGTGTATATGGGCTCATCACGGTGGCTGAGTGTGGGTGACACTGGGGCCACTGCTCAGCCTCGGCCCCAGGGTCAAGGGATGCTTGTGGGACACTAAGTCTGAGGCCGAGGAGACAGTTGTTATTCTGCCCCGAGTGGTGCGGGTGTCCCAGAGCCTGGCCCCTGGTCTGAGTGGGCGTCCGAGGGCTTGGCCCCTTGGCTGATGGGGTGTCTCAGAGATGGTCCCTGGTCTCAGTGGGTGTCTGAGAACCTGGCCAGTGGGCTGAGTGGGCGTCCGAGGGCTGGTCCTTGGTCCAAGTGGGGTCTGAGACCCCGGCCTCTCTCATTGGCTGTCTGAGACCCCGGCCCCTGGTCTGAGTGGGTGTCTGAGACCCCAGCCCGTCTCAATGGGTGTCCAAGACCCCGGCCCGTGGTCCGAGTGGGTGTCTGAGACCTCAGCCTCTGTCTCAGTGGGTGTCCACAGCCACCCGCAGCCCTGACTCACCGAGTGGGCCACATCTTCCAGGGTGGCAGAGAAGGACTCGATGAGGCCATGTGGCAGCTGGGACAAGAACCCGACGGCATCCATGTATAGGACGGTCAGGCGTGAGGGCAGCGCCCCCACGTGGGCTGTAACGTCTAGCGTGGCAAACAGCTGGTCCCGCGGCTGCAAGTCAGTGTCTCCCGTCAGTGCCTTCATCAGCATGGTCTTCCTTCGGAGGGCATGGAGATCAGGGGCTCAGGCGGAGCCACACCTGGGTCCTCAGAGTGGAGACCACAGCACCCTCTTGGGCAGTGGCACCCCGGGTGCCAGGTCCCTGAGCTCCCCAGGCACCCCTGGGCCACACACGACATGCAGGACTAAGCCACTGTGGCTGCTCTCAGGCCGGATGCAGCAGGGCCACTGTGTAGACACAGGGGAGCTGGTGGTGTAGACAGGTGAACATGAGATGGTGTGGATGGGAAGATGGTGTAGATGGAGGGAGGTGGTGGTGTAGAAGCGTGGGTGTGTGGATGGGGTGGTGGTGCTGTGGATGGGAGGATGGGGTACATGGCATTGTCACCACAGCTGCTGTACCCACCATGCAGACCACGGGATCCCCTTTCCCTGGGTGAGTCCTCACCACAGCTGGTGTATGCACCACGGGGAGCCCCCTCCCCGTGCAAGTCCTCACCACAGCTGGTGTACCACACACAGAGACCATGGAACCCCTTCCCTGGGCACATGGTCACTTCAGCTGGTGTACCCCACCAAGAGACCATGGGACCCCCTCCCCTGGGTGCATGCTCACTGCAGTTGGTGTACCCCACCATGGAGACCATGGGGAACTCACGTCTTGCACGCTGCCGCCACAGCAGGTGCCTCTTCTTCTGAAGCCCGTCCAGGGCCTTCCTCATCTTGGCCTCCTTGTCTTTGAGGAGACGCTGCTGCACCTGCATGAACGATTCTCCTAAAAACACACAAGACAGGGCGGTGAGCCAGGCCGGGATAGGCGTGGGAGCGGGAGGTGCCACTGAGGGTCTACAGGGGCTGCTCCTCCTGCTGCAGCATTTAGGGGCCCTGCCGCGTTCCTGGCAGTGGCCCCAACACTCCCTTTCCCTGAGAAAGGGCTGCGCTCAGCCGGGCGCGGTGGCTCACACCTGTCATCTGGCACTTTGGGAGGCCGAGGTGGGCGGATCATGAGGACAGGAGTTCGAGAGCAGCCTGGCCAATATGGTGAAACCCCATCTTTACTAAAAATACAAAAATTAGCCAGGTGTGGTGGTGGGCGCCTGTAATCCCCGCTACGCGGGAGGCTGAGGCGGGAGAATCGCTTGAACCCGAGAGGTGGAGCTTTCAGTGAGCTGAGATCATGCCACTGCACTCCAGCCTGGGCCAGAGCCAGACTGCATCTCAAAAAGAAAAAGTCTTGAGCACTACGGAGGCTTCTAAGTGGGGCACAGCTGGGATGTCATCGTGAGGGGCTCAATGGGGCTCCTTTGGCATCCTAAGTCCCAGAACCTGGGAATGGGACCTGATTTGTAAATACCCTCTTTGTACGAAATCAAGACATCATCCTAGGTTAGGGTTGGGCCTGAATGCAAAGATCCATGTCCTTCTTAAAAGGTAGAGGCTGGAGTGATGTGGCCACAAGCCAGGGATACCTGGCGCCCCCAGGAGCTGGGAGAGGCAGAAGGAGCCTCTGGAGGCTTTTGGTCTCCAGGATGGGTGTGCACAGATTCCTGCTGTTTCAATCCACACTTTGTGGCTACTTATGTCAGCAATACCTCACAGAACCACCACCATCTCCTGTCTCCACAGACGTAACAAGGAGACGGAGCCCCCAGCCGGCCCCCACCCTGTCGGAATCCTTCAGGGCAGCTGCTGACAACCACGTTCTCAGGATGTCCTGGGGTGCTGCACCCAGCCAGAGTGACCTGACCCCATGATGTAGCGGGAGCTGGATCCTCCTCAGTGAAGGGGGTCAATGTTCCTTTTCAGGTTCGACCTGGCATGGGAACAGGAGGGGTTCACTCTGCAGGGAAGCTCTCTCCCTCCCAGCAGAGGTCGAGGTGAAGGTGAAGGAGGCCGCAAGCCCAGGACACCTGGAGACCCCAGAAGCTGGGAGAAGCAGGAAGGGTCCTCCCCGAGAGCTTCTGGAGGGAACTGGATGATTCCATTTTAATGGGTTAAATAGTGATGCCCAAAATAGAGGTTTATGTCTTGTTTCGCACGACCTGTGAATGGGACGTTATTTAGAAATAAGGTGTCTGCAAATGTAATTAGTTAAGGATCTTGAGATGAGGTCACCCTGGATTAGGATAAGTCTTAAATCCAATGACAGGTGTCCTTCTAGGAGACAGAAGGGGAGGGCCGGGCGCAGTGGCACGCACCTGTAATCCCAGCACCTTGGGAGGCCAAGGCAGGTGGATCATGAGGTCAGGAGATCAAACCATCCTGGCCAAGGAGATCAAAATATCCTGGCCAACATGGTGAAACCTCGTCTCTACTAAAATATAAAAAAACTAGCTGGGCTTGGTTGTGGGCACCTGTAGTTCCAGCTACCTGGGAGACTGAGGCAGGAGAATCGCTTGAATCTGGGAGGTGGAGGTTGTGCTGAGCTGAGATCCAGCCACTGCACTGCAGCCTGGGTGACTGGGCAAGACTCTGTCTCAAAAAAAAAAAAAAAATTGTAGACAGACACAGAGGAGAAGTCCACGTGGAGACGGAGGCAGAGACTGGCGTGATGTGGCCACAAGCCAGGGACACCTGGCACCCCCAGGAGCTGGGAGAGGCAGGAAGGATCCTCCCCGAGAGCTTCTGGAGGTAACTGGATGATTCCATTTTACTGGGTTAAATAGTGACGCCCCAAATAGATGTTTATGTCTTGTTCCCCAGGACCTGTGAATGGGACGTTATTTAGAAATAAGGTCTCTGCAAATGAAATTAGTTAAGGATCTTGAGATGAGGTCACGCTGGATTAGGGACAGTCTTAAATCCAATGACAAATGTCCTTCTAGGAGACAGAAGGGGAGACTCAGACAAAGAGGAGGAGCCTACGTGGATTTGGAGGCGGACACTGGAGTGATGCGGCCGCAAGCCAGGGACACCTGGCGCCCCCAGGAGCTGGGAGAGGCAGGAAGGAGCCTCCAGAGAGAAGTGGATACAACTGCAGTGGATTGTCAACAGTAGCCCCCAGAAAGATCGGTCCACATCCTAAAGCCCAGAACCTGTGAATTAGTGGGGCCTCTGGGCAGAAGGGAGGAGCTGGTGTTGGGGTCCCACTGGGTGTGTAGCTCATGCATTGTGAGTGAGGAGTGTCCCAGGCCGAGGGGACCTACCTAGTGGGGAGTGGGGTGGGGTGGGGAGAGAGTGCTCCCACAGTGCTTTTCTTACTCTCATATACCCCCAGAACCACCAAACACGTGAGTACAGAATGGAGGGGCTGCGGGGTGGGCGTGATGGTTGGCCTGGGCGTCCCGAGGTACCTGAGGAGCGGGATCTCTGCCAGGGCCATCTGCAGCCAGGCCTCCTTCATGCAGGCGTTGCAGCGGAAAATGTGCAGGATGATGGTAAAGCAGTCAAACACCTCCACGCCCGAGGCGGCTTCCAGTTCTTTCTAGAGAAGGAGAGAGTGAGCTGGGCCTGGCGACTCACACCTGCAACCCCAGCACTTTGGGAGGCCAAGGCAGGTGGATCACCTGAGGTCAGGACTTCGAGACCAGCCTGGCCAAAATACTGAAAACCTGTCTCTACTAAAAATACAAAAATTAGCTGGGTGTGTTGGTGGGCACCTGTCATCCCAACTACTCAGGAGGCTGAGGCAGCTGAATTGCTTGAACCTGGGAGGTAGAGGTTGCAGTGGGCCGAGATCATGGTGACACTGCCCTCCAGCTTGAGTGACAGAGTCAGATTCTGTCAAAAAAAAAGAAAAGGAGAGAGCAAATGAGAAGCCAGAGGGGAAGGCCAGGCCCTAGTGGCCAGCCTCACAGGGAGGAGGACATTCCATCACGCCTTAAAGCCACTATCACCCCATCTGGCCCCTGCCTGGCGGGACGCTCTAGCATCCACTCGTTCACCGCGTGGAGCGTGGGAGGAAACAAAGCAAAGCCACATTCTGGAATACCTTGGTTGGGGCAGCCATCCTCTCCACATTCAGGAAGACGCATGTGATGTCCGGAGATTGTCAGATCCTCTCTAAAGGAAAGGGAGTCTCGTCAGTGGCCATCCGTCCAGACCTGTGGACTGCGGGATGAGCCATGAGGCCCTTTGTGGGGTGCGCCGTGGAGGGCACGGTTCACAGACATCCCTGACCTGAGCACCAGACCCAGGATCCAGGAAATCAGCATTGGAGCGATGTCTCTAGGGGTGTGTGTTTCATGTACACAGACGTGTACACGGTGAACACATCCTGGCGGAGACACACACACAAGGTAAACACATCCCAACAGGGACACACACATCTCACACACACGCACGCATGGTAAATGCATCCCAGTGGAGACACACACATACACACACACGGGGAACACATCGCAGTTGGGACACACACACACAGTGAACACATCGTGACATGGACAGACACAAACACATGGTGAACACATCCCAGTGTGGAGACACACACACACACGGAGAACACATTCCAGTTGGGACACGCACACATACATGGGGAACATATCCCAGTGGGGACACCCACACACCCCTCACACAGTGAACACATTGTGACATGAACAGAGACACATGGTGAACACATCCCAGTGGGGACACACACACAAGGTGAACACATCCCAGTTGGGACACACACACTCACACAGTGAACACATCCCCGTGGGGGAGACAACCCCCACACACACACTGTGGACACATTGCAGTGGGGACGCCCACACACACACAGGGTGAACACATCCCTGTGGGGAGACACACACACACACACGGTGAACACATCCCTGTGGGGAGACACACACACGGAGGACACATTGCAGTGGGGGCACACACACATGGTGAACACCTCCCTGTGGGGAGACAGACACACACACACGGTGAACACATCCCTGTGGGGAGACACACACACACGGAGGACACATTGCAGTGAGGACACACACACATGGTGAACACCTCCCTGTGGGGACACACACACACACACGGTGAACACATCCCGACAGGGACAGACACATGTATACACACGCACGCACACACACACACACACAGAGTGAAAACATCGTGACAGGGACAGACACAGAGTCCCGGTGGACACATCCCAGTGGGGACACACATACACGGTGAACACATGGTGGGCCAGACACACACAGAAACATGGTGAACACATCCCAGCCCCGATGAGATGCCGAGATGCCTCTGAATCAGGCACAGAAGCAGACTCCCACCTCAGCTAGTTAGTAAGTTAGTTAGCAGTAGTAGTAGCAGTTAGTAGGGTCTTACCCACTCTGCACTGTCAGCCGGATGGTCAAAAACTTGGAAGCACAAGGGCCCCCACACAGGACCCCACGCTAAGAGAGTGCATGGAGGAGGGACACAGGTCTAGCCTCCCACCCCTCCAGCTCCTATTTATGTGGGCTCCCAGCTCACCTGGACCACCCACTCATGGGCCCACTTCCCCTCTGTCCCAGCGAGACCCCTTTCCTTCCACACGTCTGAGTTGAATGTTCTCGGGAGCAACAGATGGGAAAGGAGGTTTGGGGAGGGAGCAGGTGTGGACGGACTCACCTGTCAGGTGCTCAAAGTTCCCTCTGCCAAAGACAAGCTTCTTCTCTGGCGTTCTGGTGGACACGACCATCGTCTGCACCATGGACCAGCCGTCCAGAATGTGCACCAGTACTGTGGCCTTTGCTACCTGTCACTCAGCTCTGGGGACACAAGGTCCACCTTGAGGGACGCTTCCTTTTGGGGTAGATCCAGGGCCCCAACCACACCTGCCCGGCGTGTCCTTCTCCTGGCCTTGACCGTAGGGCCTCTAAGTAGGACTCTGGCCAGGGAAGGATGCTGGAGCCACCATGGGACATGAGGACTCCCCAACCTGCCTTATATAGGATTTGGGGTCCAGGTGGACACAGCAGGGAACTAGGGAGCTAGGGGTGCTCAGGGATAACTCAGGAACCACAGGCAGGGTTAGGGGGAGGAAATGCAGGAGGTCTCGGTACCGTTCTGAGCAGTTTGGGGCTTCCACTGTCCCAAGAGTTGCCCATTTTGGAAAACACCCTTGAAGGAGAACCGCTCTTCGGCTACAGGGGCTTCCAAGGGAGATGTCAACAGTCTTGAGACTCTGGCACCTGCAGTGACTTAGGGATTTGGATTTCCTCCTGGAGAGTGGGGCAGGGGACTGGACACAGATGGTCTGCTAGACACCCTCCCTTCCCTGACCCCAAAAACACTGTGCCTACCTTGAACCCAGGGCAAGAAAAACGGGTTCTCATCGCCAAGACACGGCCCGGCCTGGCCTGGCCCACCCCACCCCACCCCACCTAACCCCAGGGGCTTCTCCCCATAAGCTCCGCCCCAGCCCTTTTCACCCCATAGGCTCCTCTCCCCAAAGCCCTGCCCATGCACCTCCACCTACGAAATCCTCCCCTCAGAGCCCCGCCCCTTCAGAGCCATGCTCTTGCATCTCCACCCATCAGATCCTCTCCTCAGAGCATCGCCCCTTGAAGCCTCGCCCACTACACCACTTGTGATCTTCCCCTCAGAGCCCCCGCCCCTGCGTCTCCACCTGAGTGTCTTCCATCAGAGCCCCGTCCCTGAATCTCCACCTATGAGATTGTCCCCTCAGCGCCCAGCCCCTGAGTCTCCACCAATGAGACCCTCCCTGCAGGGGCCCTCCCGCAGAGTGCCAGCTCCTGTTTCTCCCCTGCAACCCCCCGCTGTGTACACCTCACTTCATGTGCAGCTTCCCAGGGCCCCACTTGACATCGGGGTGGACCAGACACACGCGCTGGGTCCCCGCCGGCAGCAGAGGCTCCCTCTGCAGCAGATCCTCCTCTGCGTCCTCATCCGCTTCTTCCGGCTACTCCTCGTCCTCTCCCGGGCAGCTTCGGCCTCCGTCCGCCCACAGGCCGCACCCTCGGCCCCATGGCCCCTCCAGATTCCCGGGGACCCCACGGCCGAAAGCAGCGAGACCATGGATCAGAGCTCTATGCAGAGGGGAGGTGGGTGCCCTGCCCGGGTCTCACAGGCTGCATCCTGCTGTCAGGCTGTCCTCTCATCTGTACTCCAGGTCTGCTTTCAGGCTCACTCGAGAGTGTTTGTGGAAGTCAGTTACTGAGTTTGTAGGACTGAGGTCCCCCAGGACACCTCCAAAGACAATTAGCAACCAGGGTCCCTCCTTCCCTCCATGCCGGCTGGGAAGGCTCCCTCTTTGCACCACGGAGGAATCTTAAGTAACATTTTATAGTCATGGGAGTGACTCCCACACCATTTGCCACAGAACAGAACCTATCCCTCATCCACACTCGAGGGAAAGGATTATACCGCAGAGTTAGGAGGGGAACTTGGAGGCCACCCTGAAACTCTGCCAACCACACTTCTCTTCTGCACTACCAGGACCTCCAGAGTGACCTGGCTTGGAGGCTGGTCTTGCACTGTTTGCTCTGCTGTTTGCACCCTGAGAATCCTCACCATGGAGGGCCAGGTACAGCTGGCCTACAGAGGGTAGACCCAGGCCGCACTCCTTCCCACAGAGTGTGAGGGACCCAGGCCACCCTCCTTCCCACAGAGGGTGAGGGACCCAGGCTGCCCTCCTTCCCACAGAGGGTAAGGAACCAGGCTGCCCTCCTTCCCGCAGAAGGTAAAGGACCCAGGCCACCCTCCTTCCTGCAGAGGGTGAGGGACCCAAGTCGCCCTCCTTCCCCTAGGACACACGCTACACATGGCCAGCCCTGGATCATGTGACAGCCATTGGCTAGCATCCTTTAAACGCGGGAGGTAGGGGTGGTTTCTGTAATTGTAAATGAAGATCTCAACCAAAGGTCATGCAATCGCTCCAACCATCTTCTACAACCAAATCCCCACCAGCAGCATTAGTGCTGTGGCCATAAACTTCTCTGACAAGGGCCTGAGACCTGATTCCCTCCCCTTCGGAGACACAATTTGTCGTGACTGCACAGAACAACCCTTTCTCCTGTTCGTGCATGTGACCAAGTGAGGGAAGAGGAGGTTGTTCCTGCAGCCACAGTGAACAGTGTAGAGACTTCTTACAAAGCTAGGCACGGTCTCACCTAGTATCCAGCAATCATGCCATGGCTATTTACCCAACTGATGTGAAAATGTATGTCCATACAAAAAAACTGCATCCAGATGTTGTGAGCAGCTTTATTTACACTCACCCAAAACTGGAAGCGACGAAGATGCCCTTTAGTAGGTGAGTGGCTAAAGAAACGAACACTTCATGTGATGGAATATGATTCAGCAATAAACAGAATAGTTATCAAGCTGCACAAAGACATGGATACATCCTACATGCATAGCACTAAGTGAAAGAAGTCCCTCAAAAGAAACTGGAGAAGAGTTGCTTCCGGCAGGAGTGTGGCTTAACAAATAGGAAGCCCCTATTTGTGTATTCTGGAATCGCACAGTTAAGTGAGTGGACGCTGATGGTGGGAGCCTTTTTCTCAGTGCTAGAGAGGAAGTTCACAGATAAGCAAGAGGAGGAGGCTGGAAGGATCCATGTGGGCATGGGTTAGTGGAGGAGACGTTGGTAGGAACTCAGGTCTAGTTTAATGCAAACGTAGATGGATACACATAGAGATGTTTACATGTATCCATACGCGACTTCTTTGATGCACAGCCATTTCCTTGCTCTGTCGGCTGAGAGGGCCTAGAAGCAATGACACCCCAGTAGCCGTGAGCACACCTAGCACCCTGATCTTGGTTTCTGCCATTCTTCAACTCTAAAGGAGCCAGAGCTCCTGGGAGAAATGGCTGCGTCTTGGGCTGGGTCAGGAAATAGGCTAGATGAGGCTGGAGCATATCCTTGTGCTGGAAAGTAAGGACGTGCCCCACAAATCCCGATGACAGGCTGTGTCCCAGGGGCACAGAAGCCAACTGAAAGCTCCCTGTGGCCAGAGTGGAACCATTTCAGCAAACTGTAATAAATAATGTAGTAGTGGATTATAACCCAAAGTACAAAATAAATATGCATGAGTCCACACCAATGTAAATAAACTGTTGAATAAATGAAGAACAATAGGCAAGGCTCCCATGTCCCTAAATTCTAAATAATTTCCATAGATATGCTACCTCAAGGAAATGGAGCATAACCCCCCACTCCTCAAGTGCTGGCTGCACATGGTGATTTCCTTCCAAGGAATATAAAAAGGGAATGGGGTGGGGCAGCTTATAAGCAGAAACAACACGCAGACGCAACCTCATCCTGAGGACCAAATCCAACATCAGTCAGCCATCCATCATGTGGATAGCTCGCCGCTGCCACTGTCCCAGTGTTTATGGCCCCCACAATTCACATATGCAGCCTAACCCCCATGGTGCTGATTTAGGAGGTGGGGACTTTGGAAGGCTGGAAGGTGATTCAGTCATGAGGGTGGAGCTCTTCTTAGTGGGATGAGGATGAGTGGCCTTGTAAAGGAGACCCCAGCAGGCCCCTCACCCCTCCACCCTGTGAGGACACAGCTGGACGGCACCAGCTGAGACAGCGTGTCCTCGGTCTTAACCTTCCAGCCTCCAAAACTCTGAGGAATAACTGGTTTATGAGCCTCCCAGCCTGTGGTATTTTGTCCCAGCAGCCCGAGGTAAGACTTGCTTGCCCGTGGTATGATGTGAGCGGAGGGCATTTGCCTCTGTGATCTCCTCCCCAAACCCACAACCCCAAACACGTTCCAATCCAGGGAGACTCTACAAAATACCCGATCAGTACCCCTCAAACTGTCAAGGTTCTCAAAACCGAGGAAAGTCTGAGAAACTGCCAGAGCTATGGAGGCCTGGAAACACATGGCAGCTGAATGTGATGTGGTGTCCGGGTGGGATTCTGGAACACAAAAGGACATTAGGGCAAAAACAGGGGAAATGTTAATAAAGCAGAGACTTCAGTTCATACGAGGGTATCCATATCAGTCCACTAACTGCGACAGATACTCAATGCTAATGGCAGATGTAGGTAATAGGATAGCCTAGCGTAGGGTGTGTGGGAACTCAGCAACCTTCTCCCAGCTTCTCTGCGTGTCTGATGGTATTCTAAGCATGAAGGTTTAGTGCGTGTGTGCGCACACACATACACGTGTATACATACCACCCCAAGTCACAGAGTTGTGCTCTGTACCAGGCTGGCGTTTCCCTCAGTTGGTAATGACCCAGCTTTCCCCCACCCCCGGGGAAATTCCAGGAGCAGCAAGCAGGTAGGACTAAGGTGACTCACACACCTTCCCATGGCCCAGCAATCTCACCCACAGGTCACACCTGAGAGAAGAGAGGCCTGGAGGAGACCGCAGTATGAACTCATGTCCAGTTTAATGCAGTTTAATGCAGGTCCACAAAAAACACACAGGCAGGGACGATCCGAGGAGCTTTATTCTGCCTCCCTCCCTCACTCCCCGCCAGCACCCTTGGGCCCAGGAGTATTGCACCACAAGATGTCTACTTGCTCGTGTAAGGCAGGCCCAGAGATGAGCTCACCCCCTAAAGAGCAGGCCCTGCTTGTGCCAGCCATGGTCTGCCAGGCAGCTCGGTGTTAGCTGTATGAGAGGTGCAGTGCAAAGGAACCTTTGGCCTGCCCCTGCTTGGCCTAGCTCCCCAGGGAAGCAGGCACAGAGCATCTGGCCACAGCACCTCACTGGCCAGGGCACTGCCACCAATCCCTGCATGTCCCTTTCTCATGAGCAACGCTGACTCCAAGGAAGCCTTGGCCTGTGAGGACAGATGGGGGCAGAGGTAGGAAGGAGGCCCCACCTGTATCAGTAAGGCAGTCTTTCGTCATTTTAAGAAAAATTCAAAGGAATATGGCTAACTGCTAACACCTGTGTGTTGGGATAGTGTTTTTGTATGTGCCCATTTATATTTTGTACTTTCTGCATGTTGAAAATGTTTCACTTTAAAAAAGATTTTAAAACAATGGCGATTGCTAAAGTAAAAAAGGAAAAATAATTATTTTGTTACCTCACCTATTCTCCAGAAAACGTAACCTGTTCATACTCAATACTTATTTCTAAGCATTCATTTGCAATTTAATTACTGAATTTTGCATTCAACTTGCATTTATTTTTTTAAAGATGGGGTTTCACCATGATGGCCAGGCTGGTCTTGAACTCCTGACCTCAGGTGATCCACCCACCTCAACCTCTCAAAGTGCTGGGATTACAGGCGTGAGCCACCGCGCCCAGCAGCGTTTTTGTATTTAATCATTAAACGTGAAATTATATAATGTCAGCTTGCCTTTTCAAAGTGTGCACTGCAGTGGTATTTGCGGCAGTCACAGGTTGGGAAGATAGTTTTTTTTTTTTTGAGACCAATTCTGGCTCTGTAGTTTTGGAAGCAGGAAAGAAAAAGAAGTTTCCAAACCCCCAAATCATGAAGCTAAAAATAAAATTCAAGCTGGCAATTGATTAGGGCCAACCTGCCTCTTGTTCTGTTCAGTCACCCTCTGCTCACTGAGATAGATGCATATTTGATTGCCTCCTTTGGAAAGGCTCATCAGAAACTCAAAAGAGTTTCTCCCTCCGGCTTCCAGTCTTCCTTCTGTTGTTCCAGCTGTCCCGCTTTTCCTGACCGAATCATGTTCACCTTGCATATTCATGTCTCTTGTCTCCCTAGAACATATAAAACTGAGATGGGCCCCGACCACCCTGGGCACCTGTGGTCAGGACCTTCTGAGGCTGGGTCACGGGTGTGTGTCATGACTCGGTGAAATAAAACTTTCTAGATTAACTGAGACCTGTCTCATATTCTCGGGGCTCACAGGGGTCACGGCGGGGGTTGCTGGGTCCGAGGACGATGTCCATAGGGTGAATTCTTAATTTTTCTTTTTTTCAGACAGAGTCTTGTGCTGTTGACCAGGCTGGAGTGCAGTGACAAGATCTCGGCTCACTGCAACCTCTTGGCTAATTTTGGTATTTTTAGTAGAGATGGGGTTTCACTATGTTGGCCAGGCTGGTCTCGAACTCCTGACCTCAGGTGATCCGGCCTCCTCGGCCTCCCAAGGTGCTGGGATTACAGGTGCGAGCCACCGTGCCCGGCTGGGTGGATTCTTTCAAACACACCCAGAAGCCACTGCATGCATTCCTGGTCTCAGCAGACTTGAATTCATGGAATCCGTGGTGAGCCCTCTGCTGTCCCTGTGACACTCTGCCCTCCTCTAAATGTCCACCAGGTGTCCTCGAGGCCCTTTGCGAGCAGACCTCAGCCTCCACCAGCACAGAGCATTTCATCTCCACCTCCCTGCGCCCCAGTAAAAGACGTAAACCACCAGGTGCAGTGGCTCACACCTGTCATCCCAGCAGTTTGGGAGGCTGAAGCAGGCAGATCATGAGGTCAGGAGTTCCAGACCAGCCTGGCCAGCATGGTGAAACCCCGTCTCGAATAAAAATACAGACATTGCCCGTGCATGGTGTCAGGTGCCTGTCATCCCAGCTGAGGCAGGGGAATCGCTTGAACCTGGGAAGTGGAGGTGACAGTGAGCCGAGATCACATCACTGCACTCCCGCCTGGGCAACAAGAGTGAGACTCCATCTCAAAAACAAAAAAGGACGTGAAGCAACATGAACAGCTTCAGGTCAGGCCTTACTGCTGGGGTGGCCCCAGGCCCCGTGGAAGTTCTTGCCAGAGACTTTCCAAAATAATTTGCTGTTTGTTCCAGCCAAGGCCAAGACACCACCTACCCCACCACCCTCTCCCAGAGCGTTTACAGAAAGGTGCTAAAGTCGAGTCCTTCCTCCAACCCTTTGAGACGTTTTTCAGCTGAGGCATGTCTGAAAGCCTCTCCTCTGAGTTGGGCCTCCTGGGAGCACAGCATGCTTTGATGTCTTGGGCTCCCAGATGCCTGCCTCTGGAATTACACCAAGAAAACCTTTAACTCCTTCTTTGCCAACTGTGCCAAGCGTCCTTCTTTGAAATTCCCACTCAGCCATGCATGAATCCAGGGTGAGGTCAGGGCACACTAGATCCTCATCCTTCTTGCTGATTAAAATCTGTTCTTGGCCAGGCATGGTGGCCCACGCCTGTCATCCCAGTACTTTGGGAGGTCGAGGTAGGCAGATCACCTGAGGTCAGGACTGCGAGACCAGACTGAGCAATATCATGAAACCCTGTCTCTACTAAAAATACAAAAATTAGCTGGGTGCGGTGGCACGTGCCTGTGATTCCAGCTACTCGGGAGGCTGAGGCAGGAGAATTCCTTGAAACTGGGAGGTGGAGGCTGCCATGAGCTGACATTGTACCACTGCACTCCAGCCTGGATGACAAGAGAGAATCTCCATCTCAGGAAAGCAAAGGAAGTTGAGGGGAGAAGGGAAGGGAAGGGGGGAGGGAAGGGGGGAAGGGAGGGGAAGAAGCGAAGGAAAGAAGCAAAGCAAAGAAGGGAATGGGGAAGTGAAGGGGGAAGGAAAGCGGAGCAGAGGGGAGGGGACGGGAGGGAAGGGGGACGGGAGGGGAGGGAAGCAGGGAAGGAAAAAAGAACAGGGAAGGAAGAGTGAGTAGAGGGGAGGGGAGGGGAGGGAGGGGAAGGGGGAAGGGGGAAAGGGAGGGGAGGTGAGGGAAGGGAACGAAAGAGGACAGGAGGGAACGGAGGAAGAGGAGGGAAGGGGAGAGGAGGGAAGGGGAGAAGAGGGAAGCGAAGGAGAAGGGGAGGGAAAGGGGAAGGGGAAGAAAGGGGAGGGGAGGGAAGGGGGAAGGGAAGGGGGAATGGGAGGGGATGGGAGGGAAGAGAAGCCGAGAAGGGAAGGAGGAGAAGAAAAGGGAGGGGATGGGAGGGGAGGGAAGGGAAGAAGGGAAGGGAAGTGAAAGGAAAAAAGAAGGAAGAAGGGAGAAAGGAAAAAAGGGAGGGAGGGAGGGGATGCAGAAGCCAGGCACAGAAACAGCCGCATTGTTGGCAGCTTGGCGTTTACCTTATTTGAACCCGGTTTCAACATTTGGCTGCCTTTGGCTGAAACTCAGCGGTAGGTAGAAGAGTAGGTTCTGGTCTATTTACACTTTGTTACCTCACAGTTCACTGTGTACAGAGAAATCTTTAGGGCGAACTGAAAATATGTCAGGAGGCAATTTCAGGAACCGTAAATGTTTCTTGTTTTTTTCTTTTTGAGATGTGATCTTGCTCCGTCGCCCAGGCTGGAGTGCAGTGGTGCGATCTCAACTCACTGCAGCGTCTGCCTCCCGGGTTCAAGCGACTCTCCTGCCTCAGCCTCCCGAGAAGCAGGGATTACAGGCGCCTGCCACCACACCCAGATAATTTTTGTGTTTTCAGTAGAGATGGGGTTTCACCATGTTGGTCAGGCTGGTTTCGAACTCCTGACCTCATGTGATCTCCCTACCTCGGCCTCCCAAAGTGCTGGAATTACAGGTGTGAGCCACCATGCCTGGCCTTTTTTCCTTTCCTTTTTTTTTAATTGCATTTTAGGTTTTGGGGTATATGTGAAAAACATGCAAAATTGTTGCATAGGTGCATACGTGGCAGTGTGATTTGCTGCCTTCCTCCCCTTCACCTATATGTGGCACTTCTCCCCATCCTCTCTCTCTCCAACTCCCCACCCCCCGCTGTCCCCCCAATCCCCTCCAACAGACCCCAGTGTATAGTGCTCCCCTCTCTGTGTCCACATGTTCCCTTTGTTCAACACCCGTCTATGAGTGAGAACATTTGATGTTTGATTTTGTGTTCTTGTGTCAGTTTGCTGAGAATGATGGTTTCCAGGTTCATCCATGTCCCTACAAAGGATGCGAACTCACCGATTTTGATGGCTGCATAATATTCCATGGTGTATATGTGCCACATTTTTCCTGTCCGGTCTATCATCGATGGGCATTTGGGTTGGTTCCAGGTCATTGCTATTGTAAACTGTGCTGCAATGAACATTCCTGTGCATATGTCCTTATAGTAGAACGATGTATAATCCTTTGGATATATACCCAGTAATGGGATTGCTGGGTCAAATGGAATTTCTATTTCTAGATCCTTGAGGAATCGCCACACTGTCTTCCACAATGGTTGAACTAATTTACACTCCCACCAACAGTGTAAAAGTGTTCCTATTTCTCCACATCCTCTCCAGCATCTGTTGTCTCCAGATTTTTTAATGATCACCATTCTAACTGGCGTGAGATGGTATCTCAATGCAGTTTTGATTTTCCTTTTTTCTTGTTTACAGACAAGATGTCACTGTGTCACCCAGGCTAGAGTGCAGTTGTATGATCATAACTCAATGTAGCCTTGACCTCCCAGGCTCAAGTGATCCTCCCCGCTCAGCCTCCCAAGTAGCTGGGAGTACAGGAGGAGGTGTGACATCGCTGTTGCTGGTACTACAAGTGCATGCCATTATGCCCAGCTAATTTCTATTTTTTCTGTAGAGACAGGGGCTGGGTACACTACCCAGGCTGGTCTGGAACTCCTGGGCTGAAGCGATCTGCCTAGCTAGGCCTCCCGTAGTCCTAGTATTTCAATCTCTGCTTACTTGATCGGTGGAAAATGGTCATCTATTTTAATGCTGAATAGTGGTGTCTCCTCACATGCGTTTTGAGAATGCCATACAAAGCCAAGTGAGTTTCCTGCCGTATGTCTGATCAGAGGTGATTTTGGTATTCGAAGGCCTGTGTTACGATTTTGAGCATGGGGATTTGGAGCATAAATGACTAGCAGGTGGACAAGTGCAGCTGGGACCTCGGTGAGGAGCCCTCATCCCTGACTCTGCCCTTCATCCCTGACTTCCTAACTCCAGGTCAGTGCTTTATTTTATTTTAGTTAGTTAGTTTTTGAGATGGAGTTTTCCTGTGTCTCCCAGGCTGGAGTGCAGTGGCACCATCTCGGCTCAGTGCAACCTCTGCCTCCTCGGTTCAAGTGATCGTCCTGCCTCAGCCTCCCCAGCAGCTGAGATTACAGGCGCCTGCCACCATGCCTGGCTAATTTTTTATGTATCTGGTACAGATGGAGTTTCACCCTGTTGGCTAGGCTGGTCTTGAACCCGTGATCTAAAGTGATTTGCCTACTTTGCCCTCCCAAAGTGCTGGGATTACAGGACTGAGCCACTGTGCCTGTCCTATTTAGTTATCTATTTGTTTTGAGACAGAGTCTCACTCTGTCACCCAGGCTGGAGTGCAGTGCCATCACCTCGGCTCACTGCAACCTCCGCCTCCTGGGCTCAAGCGATTCTCCTGCCACAGCCTCCCGAGTAGCTGGGATTACAGGCACCCGCCAACACACCCAGCTAATTTTTTATGTTTTAAGTAGGGACGTGGTTTCACCATGTTGGTCAGGCTGGTCTTGAACTCCTGACCTTGTGATCCCAAAGTGCTGGCATTACAGGCGTGAGGCACCATGCCCAGCTTCATTTATTTATTTTTGAGACGGAGTCTCTCTGTCACCCATGCTGGAGTGCAGTGGCACAATCTCACCTCACTGCAGCCTCTGCCTCCCGGGTTGAAGCAATTCTCCTGCCTCAGCCTCCTGAGTAGCTGGGATTACAGGCACCAGTCACCAACCCTGGCCTACATTTTGTACATTCTTAGTAGAGACAAGGTTTTACCTTGTTCGCCATACTGCTCTTGAACTCCTGATTTCAAGGAATCCGCCTGCCTCGGCCTCTCAAAGTTGTCTCTTTTCTCTAGTAAAGGGGTAAGACCCACCTTTGGAGACACCAGTCCGTAGCCTTTTTGCTTCTCAGGAAGGAGAGGGGGAATGGAATTGGTGATGGTTTAAAAGAAGCCAGCTCAGGCCGGGCACAGTGGCTGACACCTGTAATCCCAGCACTTTGGGAGGCTGAGGCGGGCAGATCACATGAGGTCAGGAGTTTGAGACCAGCCTTGCCAACATAGTGAAACCCCATCTCTACTGAAAATACAAAAACTTAGGAGTGGTGGCGGGTGTTGTGATCCCAGATACTTGGGAACCTGAGGCAGGAGAATCTCTTGAGCTTGGGAGGCAAAGTTTGCAGTGAGCCGAGATCACACCACTGCTCTCCAGCCTGGGCGACAGAGCAAGACTCCATATCAAAATAAATAAATAAATAAATAAATAAATAAATATTTATCTCCACCTGGTGTCCCTCCTTGCCATTGGAGGGGGTGCTCCCCGTCCTCAGTATTTGAAACTCAATCACGGGGTGATGGAATGTTCCAGTGGAGAAGAGGTCTTTGCATCACAGGTAGCGCTCCGACCAAGAGCTTCCGTACCGGGCATCGCGAGGGGTTGGCAAACGCACCTTGCGGCACACAAGGGCACTGTCAACAGGGAAGTCCGAGCATTTCCAGGGCCCCACACCCAGCCCACTTAACTCAAGCACCTTTCAAAACCCTCGGCTCACACAAGAGAGGCAGCTCCAAGGCATGGACGAGACATCCCTCAGCCGGCTGGAGGTCCCCGCCCACTGTCCGGCCCACACGCGGCGGCACAGGACACAGAGGAGGAGGAGGGGCTGGGTGCCATGACCACAGGTTCACAGCACATGAGGACAAAGACGGAGGACAGGCCCTGTGTCCAGGGTTCCAAGTCACACCAGGACATAGAGGGAAGAAAGCTGGGCCCTGTGTCCGTATGTCCACATCACACCAGGACACAGAGGGAGGACAGGCCCCGTGTCCAACGGTCCACATCACAAGAGGACATAGAGCGACGAAGGCTGGGCATTGTGTCCACACGTCCACATCACACCAGGACACAGCGAGAAGACAGGCCCTGGTTCCAGGGGTCCATGTCACACGAAGACACAGAGGAAGGACAGGCACCGTGTCCAGGGGTCCACATCACACCAGGACACAGAGGGAGGACAGGCCCCGTGTCCAGGAGTCCACATGACACCAGGACATAGAGGGAGTACAGGCCGCCTGTCCAGGGGTCCACATCACACCAGGACAAATAGGGAGGATAGGACCCACGTCCAGGTGTCCTCATCACACCAGGACATAGAGGGAGGAAGGCTGGGTCCTGTGTCCATTCGTCCACATCATACCAGGACACAGTCAGAAGACAGGCCCCGTGTCCAGGGGTTCCCATTATACCAGGACACAGAGGGAGAAAACACCCTGTGTCCAGGGGTCCACATCACACCAGGACACAGAGGGAGGACAGGCCCCATGTCTAGGGGTTCACATCACAATAGGACACAGAGAGAGTACACGCCCCATGTCCAGGGGTCAACGTCACACCAGGACAGAGAGGGAGGAAGGGTGGTCACTGTGTCCATATGTCCACATCACACCAGGATACAGAGGGAGGACATGCCCTGTGTCCAGGGGTGATTGTTACATCAGGAGACAGAGGAAGGACACTCCCCGTGTCCAGGGGTCCACATCGCACCAGGACACAGAGGAACGACAGGCTCCGTGTCTAAGAGTCCATGTCACACCATGACATAGACGGAGGAAGGCTGGGTCCTAGGTCCACACTTCCACATCACACCAGGACACAGAGGGGAGGACAGACTCCATGTTGAGGGGTTAACATCACATCAGGATAGAGATGGACGAAGGCTGGGCCCTGTGTCCACACATCCAAATCAGACCAGGACAGAGGGAGGACAGGCCCCATGGTCAGGGGTCCACGTCACACCAGGACAGAGACAGAGGACAGGCACCATGTCCAGGGGTCCACATCACACCAGGACATAGAGGGAGGAAGGCTGGGTCCTGTGTCCATTCGTCCACATCATACCAGGACACAGTCAGAAGACAGGCCCCGTGTCCAGGTGTTCCAATTATACCAGGACACAGAGGGAGAAAACACCCTGTGTCCAGGGGTCCACATCACACCAGGACACAGAGGGAGGACAGGCCCCGTGTCTAGGGGTTCACGTCACAATAGGACACAGAGAGAGTACACGCCCCATGTCCAGGGGTCAACGTCACACCAGGACAGAGAGGGAGGAAGGATGGTCACTGTGTCCATATGTCCACATCACACCAGGACACAGAGGGAGGACAGGCCCCGTGTCTAGGGGTTCACGTCACAATAGGACACAGAGAGAGTACACGCCCCATGTCCAGGGGTACACGTCACACCAGGACAGAGAGGGAGGAAGGGTGGTCACTGTGTCCATATGTCCACATCACACCAGGACACAGAGGGAGGACAGGCCCCGTGTCTAGGGGTTCACGTCACAATAGGACACAGAGAGAGTACACGCCCCATGTCCAGGGTTCCATATCACAGCAGGAGACAGAGGGAGAACTGGCCCCGTGTCCAGGGTTACACACCACACCAGGACACAGATAGACGAAAGGCCCCTTGTACAGGTGTCCATGTGACATCAGGAGACAGAGGGAGAACAAGCACCGTGTTCAGGGGTCCACATCACATCAGGACACAGAGGAAGGACAGGCCCCATGTCCAGAGGTCCTTCTCATACCATGACATAGAGGGAGGAAGGCTGGGCCCCGTGTCTACACATTCACATCACACCAGGACACAGGAGGAGGACAGGAACCATGTGCAAGCATCCAAGTCACACCAGGATATAGAGCAAGGACAGGCCCTGTGTCCAGGGGTGATTGTTACATCAGGAGACAGAGGAAGGACACTCCCCGTGTCCAGGGGTCCACATCGCACCAGGACACAGAGGAACGACAGGCTCCGTGTCTAAGAGTCCATGTCACACCATGACATAGACGGAGGAAGGCTGGGTCCTAGGTCCACACTTCCACATCACACCAGGACACAGAGGGGAGGACAGACTCCATGTCGAGGGGTTAACATCACATCAGGATAGAGATGGACGAAGGCTGGGCCCTGTGTCCACACATCCAAATGAGACCAGGACACAGAGGGAGGACAGGCCCCATGGTCAGGGGTCCACGTCACACCAGGACAGAGAGGGAGGACAGGCACCGTGTCCAGGGGTCCACATCACACCAGGACACAGAGGAGGACAGGCCCCATGTCCAGAGGTCCACATTACACGAGGACACAGAAGGACAGGCCCCATGTGGAGGGGTCCAGGTCACAACAGGACATAGAAGGAGGAAGGCTAGGCCCTGTGTCCACATGTCCATATCAAATTGGGACACAGAGGGAGGACAGGCCCCATGTCCAGAGGTCCTCATCACACCATGACATAGAGGGATGAAGGCTGGGCCCTTTGTCCACACATCCACATCACACCAGGACACAGAGGGAGGACAGGCCCTATGTCCAGGCATCCACATCACACCAGGACATAGAGGGAGGACAGGCCCAGTGTCCAGGGGCACACATCACACCCGGACAAAGAGGGAGAACAGGCCCAGTGTCCAGGGATCCAGATCACAACAGGACACATATGTAGGACAGGACCCATGTCCAGGGGTCCACATCACACCAGGACACAGAGGGAGGACAGGCTCCTTGTCCAGAGTTGCCCGTCACACCAGGCCATAGAGGAAAGATGGCTGGGCCCTGTGTCCACAAGTCCACATCAGATCAGGACTCAGAGGGAGGACAGGCCCCATGTCCATGGGTCCACGTCACACCAGGACATAGAGGGAGGACAGGCCCCGTGTCCAGGGGTCCACATCACACCTGGACACAGAGGGAGAACAGGCCCCATGTCCAGGGGTCCACGTCACACCAGAACTTAGAGGGAGGACAGGCCCCGTGTCCAGGGGTCCACATCACACCAGGACACAGAGGGAGAACAGGCCCCATGTCCAGGGGTCCACGTCACACCAGAACTTAGAGGGAGGACAGGCCCCGTGTTCAGGGGTCCATGTGACACCAGGACAGAGAGGGAGGACAGGCCGCATGTCCATAGGTCCACATCACACCAGGACACAGGGGCAGGACAAGCCCCAAGTCCAGGGCTCCACATCACAACAGGACAAAGACGGAGGAAAAGCGCTGTGTCCACGGGTCCACATCACACCAGGACAAAGAGGAAGGACAGGCTTCATGTCCAGGTGTCCACATCACACCAGGACATACAGGGAGGACACGCGCAAATTCCAGGGGTCGACATCACACCAGGACATGGAGGGAGGACAGGCCCCATGTCGACGGGTCGACGTCACACCAGGATATAGGAGGAGGCAGGCAGGGCCCTGTGTCCACATATCCACATCACACGAGGACACAGAGAGGATGTGTCCGATGTCCAGGGGTCCATGTCACACTGGGACATAGAGAGAGGAAGGCTGGGGCCTGTTTCCACACATCCACATCACACCAGGACACAGAGGGAGGACAGGGCCCATGTCCAGGGTTGCACGTGACACCAGGATATAGAGGCAGGAAGGCTGGGCCCTGCGTGACTCGTCCAAATCACACCAGGACACAGTCAGAAGACAGGTCCCGTGTCCAGGGGTTCCCATCACACCAGGACACAGAGGGGGAACAGGCCCCGTGTCCAGTGTTCCACATCACACCAGGACACAGAGGGAGGACAGGCCCCGTGTCCAGGGGTTCACGTCACACCAGGACACAGATGGAGGATAGGACCCATGTCCAGGCATCCACGTCACACCAGGACATAGAGGGAGGAAGGCTGGTCCCCATGTCCATACGTCCACATCACACCAAGACACAGAGGCCAGACAGGCCGCATGGCCAGTTGTCTATGTCACACCTGGACATAGAGGGTGGACTGGCCCCATGTCAAGGGGTCCACATCACCCCATGACACAGAGGGAGGACAGGCCCCCTGTCCAGGGGTCCACGTCACAGCAGCACACAGAAGTATGACACGCCCCGTGTCCAGGGGTCCACATCACACCATGACACAGAGGGATGACAGGCCCCATGTACAGGGGTCGACGTGACACAAGGACACAGAGGGAGGACAGGAACCATGTCCATGTCACACCAGGACACTGGTTCCACAGGAACCAGGGGTCCACATCACACCAGGACACAGACGGAGGACAGGCCCCATATCTGGGGGTCCACATCACACCAGGAAATAAGAGGGAGGAAGGCACGGCCCTGTGTCCACACGTCTACATCAGACCAGGACAAAGAGAGAGGACAGGTCCCATGTCCAGGGTTCCACGCCACATCAGGACTCAGAGGGAGGACAGGCCCCGTGTCTAGGGGTCCTCATCACACCAGGACACAGAGGGAGGGCAGGCCCCAAGTCCAGGGGTCCTCGTCACACCATGACATAGAGGGAGGAAGGCTGCGCCCTGTGTCCACACGTCTATATCACACCAGGACACAGAGGGAGGACAGGCACCGTGTCTAGGGGTCCACATCACACCAGGACACAGAGGGAGAAAAGGCCCCTTTCCCAGGTGTCCACATCATACCAGGACACAGAGGGAGGACAGGCCCCATGTCCAGGGGTCCACGCCACACCAGGACATAGAGGGAGGAAGGCTGGGCCCTGTGTCCACATGTCCAACTCACATCAGAAGACAGAGGTAGGACAGGCCCTGTGTCCAGGTGTGAATGTCACACCAGGAGACAGAGGAGGGACAGGCCCCATGTCCAGGGGTCCACATCACACCAGGACACAGACAGAGGACGGGCCTGGTGTTCAGAGGTCCACATCACACCAGGACATAGACGGAGGAAGGGTGGGCCCTCTGTTCACATGTCCACATCACACCAGGACACCGAGAGAAGGAGAGGCCCCACGTCCAGAGGTGCACGTCACACTAGGACACAGAGGGAGG
The DNA here is from genome assembly GCF_030222135.1 of Aotus nancymaae. Lineage (NCBI taxonomy): Eukaryota > Metazoa > Chordata > Mammalia > Primates > Aotidae > Aotus > Aotus nancymaae. The sequence continues at coordinate 615,430 of NW_026988502.1, read as the reverse complement.
ACAAGCCCTGTGTCCAAGGGTGCACATAACCCCAGGACACAGAGGGAGGAAGGCTGGGCCATGTACCCACACGTCGATATCACAAAAGGACAGAGAGGGAGGACAGGCCATGTATCCAGGGGTCCATTTCACACGAGGACACAGAGGAAATACAGGCCCCATGTCCCGGGGTCCAGGTCACACCAGGACATAGAGGGAGGAAGGCTGTGGCCTGTGTCCACACGTCCGTATCACACTAGGACACAGAGGTAGGACAGTCCCCATGTCCAGGTATCCAAATCACACCAGGACATAGAGGGAGCACAGGCCCCATGTCGACGGGTGTATGTCACAGCAGGATATAGAAGGAGGAAGGCAGGGCCCTGTGTCCACATGTCCACGTCACACCAGGGCACAGAGGGAGGACAGGTCCCATGACCAAGGGTCCACGGGACACCAGGACTTAGAGGGAGGACAGGCCCCTTCTCCAGGATTCCACATCACACCAGGATACAGACGGAGGACAGCCCAGGTGTTCAGGAGTCCACGCCACAAGAGGACATAGAGGGAGAAAGGGTGGGACCTGTGTCCACACGTCCACATCACATGAGGACACAGAGGGAGGACAGGCCCCATGTCCAGGGTTCCACATCACACCAGGACACAGAGGGAGGACAAGCCCCACGTCCAGGAGTCCACATCACATCAGGACACAGTGGGAGGATGGCTGGGCCGCGTGTGCACACTGCCCCATCACAACAGGAAACAGAGGAAGGACAGGCCGCATTTCCAGGGGTCCATGTCATACCAGGACATAGAGGGAGGAAGACCGGGTCCTGTGTCCACACGTCCACATCAGACCAGGACATAGAGGGAGGACAGGCCCCATGTCCAGTGGTCCACGTCACACCAGGACAGAGAGGAAGGAAGGCTGGGCCCTGTGTCCACACTTCCACATCAGAGCAGGACACAGAGGGAGGACAGGCCCCATGTCCACGGGTCCATGTCACACCAGGACATAGAGGGAAGACAGGCCCCGTGTCCAGGGGTCCACATCACACCAGGACACAGAGGGAGGACAGGCCCCATGTCCAGGAGTCCACGTCACACCAGAACTTATAGGGAGGACAGGCCCTGTGTCCAGGGGCCATATGACACCAGGACACAGAGGGAGGACAGGCCCCATGTCCAGGAGTCCACGTCAAACCAAGACATACAGGGAAGAAGGCTGGGCTCTGTGTCCACACGTCCACATCACATCAGGACACAGAGGCAGGACAGGCTCCAAGTCCAGGAGTCCAAATCACACCAGGACATAGAGGGAGGACAGGCCCCGTGTTCAGGGGTCCACATCACACCAGGACACAGAGGAAGGACATGTCCCGTGTCCAGTGGTCCATGTCACACCATGACATAGAGGGAGGACAGGCACCGTGTTCAGGGGTCCACATCACACCAGGACACAGAGATAGGACTTGCCCCATGTCCAGGGGTCCGCGTCACACTGGGACACAGAGGGAGGAAGGCTCGGCCCTGTGTCCACAAGTCCACATCACACTAGGACACAGAAGGACGACAGTCCCCATGTACAGGGGTCCACATGACATCAGGACACAGAGGGAGGATAGACCCCATGTCCAGGGGTCCAAATCACACCAGGACATAGAGGGAGGACAGGCCCCATGTTTACGGGTCCACGTCACACCAGGATATAGAAGAAGGAAGGCAGGGCCCTGTGTCCACATCACACCAGGACCCAGAGGGAGGACAGGCCCGAAGACCAGGGGTCCACGTGACACCAGGACTTAGAGGGAGGACAGGCCCCGTCAACAGGGTTCCACATCACACCGGGACACAGAGGGCGTACAGGCCCCATGTGCAGGGGTCCACATCTCACGAGGACACAGAGGGAGGACTGGACCCATGTCCAGGGGTCCATATCACACCAGGACACAGACAGAGGACTGGCCAGGTGTTCAGGAGTCCACGTCCCAAGAGGACATAGAGGGAGGAAGGCTGGGCCCTGTGTCCACACATCCACCTCACACCAGGACACAGAGGGAGGACAAGCCCCATGTCCAGGGTTCCACATCACACCAGGACACAGAGGGAGAACAAGCCCCGTGTCCAGGAGACCACATCACATCACGACACAGTGGAAGGACGGCTGTGCCGTGTGTGCACACTGCCAAATCACACCAGGACACAGAAGGAGGAGAGGCCATGTGTCTAGGGGTCCATTACACCAGGACACAGAGGAAGGACAGGCCGCGTGTCCAGGGGTCCATGTCCCACCATGACAGCGCGAGGAAGTCCGGGTCCTGTGTCCACACGTCCACATCACACCAGGATACAGAGGGAGGACTGGCCCCATGTCCAGGGGTCCTCGTCACAACATGACATAGAGGGAGGAAGGCTGGGCCCTGTGTCCACACGTCTATATCACAGCAGGACACAAAGGGAGGACAGGCTCCGTGTCCAGGGGTCCACACCACACGAGGACACAGAGGGAGAAAAGGCCCATTTTCCAGGGGTCCACATCACACCAGGACACAGAGGGAGTACAGGCCCCATGTCCAGGGACAACGTCACACCAGGACATGGAGGAAGGCTGGGCCCTGTGTCCACACGTCCACATCACACTAGGACACAGATGAAGGACAGGCCAGGTGACCAGCAGTCCACGTCACACCAGGACATAGAGGAAGGCTGGGACCTGTGTCCACACGTCCACATCACACCAGGACACAGTGGGAGGACAGGCCCCATGTCCAGGGGTCCACATCACGCCAGGACACAGAGGGAGAACGAGCCCTGTGTTCACGGCTCCACGTCACACCAGGACACAGTGGGATGAAGGCTCGGCCGTGTGTACACACTGCCACATCACACCAGTACACAGAGAGAGGACAGGCCATGTGTCCAGGGGTCCATGTCACCCCAGGATACAGAGGAAGGACCGGCCCTGTGTCCAGGGGTCCACGTCACACCCTAACATACAGGAAGGAAGGCCAGGTCCTGTGTCCAGAAGTCCACATCACACCAGAACACAGAGGGAGGACAAACCCCATGTCCAGGGGTCCCCGTCACACCAGGACAGAGATGGAGGAAGGCAGGGCCCTGTGTCCACACATCCACATCAGACGGGGACAAAGAAGGAGGACAGGCCCCATGTCCAGTGGTCCACGACACACCAGGACAGAGATGGAGGAAGGCAGGGCCCCGTGTCCACATGTCCACATCACACCAGGACACAGAGGGAGGACAGGCCCCGTGTACAGGGGTCCACATCACACCAGGACACAGACGGAGGTCAGGCCAGGTGTTCAGGGGTCCGCATCACAACAGGACATAGAGGGAGGAAGGCTAGGTCCTGTGTCCACATGTACACATCACAGCACGACACAGAGGAAGGACAGGCCCCCTGTCCCGGGGTCCACGTCACACCATGACATAGAGGGAGGAAGGCTGGGCCCTGTGTCCACATGTCCATATCACATCGGGACACAGAGGGAGGACAGGACCTGTGTTCAGGTGTGAATGTCACACCACGACACAGAGGAAGGACAGACCCTGTGTCCAGGGGCCACATCTCACCAGGACACAGAGGAAGGACAGGCTCTGTGTCTAGGGTTCCACCTCACACCAGGACACATAGGGAGGACAGGCCCCGTGTCCAGGGGTCCACATCACACCAGGACACACACGGAGGACAGGCCAGGTGTTCAGGGGTACACATCACACCAGGGCATAGAGGGAGGAAGGGTGGGCCCTCTGTCCACAGGTCCACATCACACCAGGACACAGAGGGAGGAGAGGTCCCATGTCCAGGGGTCCAAGTCACACCAGGACACAGAGGGAGGACAAGCGCCGTGTCCAAGGGTCCACGTAACACTAGGACACAGAAGGAGGAAGGCTGGGTCGTGTGTCCACGTGTCCATATCACTCCAGGACACGGAGCACGGGCCCCATGGCCAGGGGTCCACGTCACACCAGGACATAGAGGGAGGAAGGCTGGGCCCTGTGTCCACACGTCCACATCACAGCAGGACACAGATAGACGACAGGCCCCATGTACAGCAGTCCACGTGACACCAAGACACAGAGGGAGAACACGCACTGTGTCCAGGGGTCCACATAACACCAGGACACAGAGGGAGGACAGACCCCATGTCCAGGGGTCCTTTTCGCCCTATGACATAGAGAGAGGAAGGCTGGGCCCTGTGTCCACATGACCATATCATACCAGGACAAAGAGGGAGGACAGACCCCATGTCCAGGCATCCACATGACACCAGAACACAGAGGGAGGACAAGCTCCATGTCCAGGGCTTCACACCACACCAGGACACAGTGGGAGGATGGCTGGGCTGTTTGTGCACACTGTCATATCACACCAGGGCACAGAGGGACGACAGGCCATGTGTCCAGGGGTCCATGTCATACCAGGACACAGAGGATGGACAGGCGTCGTTTCCAGGTGTCCATGTCACACCATGACATGGGAGGCAGGCTGGGTGCTGTGTCCACACGTCCACATCACACCAGGACCCAGAGGGAGGACAGGCTACATGTCCAGGGATTCACGTCACACCAGGACAGAGATGGACGAAGGCTGGGCCCTGTGTCAACATGTCCACATCAGACCATGACACAGAGAGGGGACAGGTCACCTGTCCCGGGGTCCACGTCACAGCAGGACATACAGGGAGGGCAGGCCCCGTGTCCAGGGGTCCACGTCACACCAGGACACAGAGGGAGGATAGGCCCTGTGTCCAGGTGTGAATGTCACACCAGGAAACAGAGGAAGGACAGGCCCCTTGTCCAGGGGTCTACCTCACACTAGGACACAGACGGAGGACAGGCCAGCTCTTCAGGCGTCCAGACCACACCAGGACATAGAGGGATGAAGGGTGGGCCCTCTGACCACATGTCCACATCACACCAGAACACAGAGGGAGGACAGGCCCCATGTCCAGGGGTCCACGTCACACCAGGACACAGGAGGACAAGCCCCGTGTCCAAGGGAACACGTAACACCAGGACACAGAGGGAGAAAGCCTAGGCCGTGTGTCCACACGTCCACATCACACCAGGACAGTGAGGGAGGAGAGGCCATGAGTCCAGGGGTTCATGGCACACCAGGACACAGAGGAAGCACAGGCCCCGTGTCCCGGGGTCCAGGTTACACCAGGATATAGAGGGAGAAAGGCTGGGGCCTGTTTCCACACGTCCGCATCACACCAGGACACAGAGGGTGGAAAGGCCCCATGTCTAGGGGTCCATATCACACCAGGACACAGAGGGAGGACAGGCCCCATGTCCAGGGGTCTACGTCTCACCAGGACCCTGAGGTACTAAAGGCCCCGTGTCCAGTGGTCCACATCACACCAGGACACAGAGGGACGACAGGATGTATGTACAGGTGTCCACATGACACTAGGACACAAAGGGAGGACAGGCACCGTGTCCAGGGGTCCACATCACACCAAGACACAGAGGGAGGACAGGCCCCGTGTCCAGGATCCCACATCACACCATGACATAGAGGGACGAAGGCTGGGCCCAGTGTCTACACATCCACATCACACCAGGACATAGAGGGAGCACAGGCCCCATGTCCACGTCACACCAGGACATAGAGGGAGGAAAGGCCCGGTGTCCAGGGGTCCAAATCACACCAGGACACCGAGGGAGAAAAGGCCCCATATCCTGGGGTCCACATCACATCAGGACACAGAGGTCGGACGGGCCAAGTGTCCTGGAGTCCACTTCACACCAGGACACAGTGGGAGGACAGGCCCCACGTCCAGGGGTTCACAACACACCAGGACATAGAGGGAGGAAGGCTGTGCCCTGTGTCCACATGTCCACATCACATGAGGACACAGAGGGAGGAAAGGCCCTGTGCCCAGGGGAGATTGTTACACCAGGAGAAAGAGGAAGGACAGGCCCCGTGTCCAGGGGTCCACATCACACCAGGACACAGAGGGAGGACTGGCCCCATGTCCAGGGGTCCACGTGACACCAGTACACGGAGGACAGGCACCGTGTCCAGGCGCCCACATCACAACAGGACACAGAGGGAGGAAGGGTGGGCCCTCTGTCCACAGGTCCACATCACACCAGAACACACAGGGAGGACCAGCCCCATGTCCACGGGTTCACGTCACACCAGGACATAGAGGGAGAAAGGCTGGGCCCTGTGTCCACACGTCCACATCACACTAGGACACAGATGAAGGACAGGCCAGGTGACCAGCAGTCCACGTCACACCAGGACATAGACGGAGGAAGGCTGGGACCTGTGTCCACACGTCCACATCACACCAGGACACAGTGGGAGGACAGGCCCCATGTCCAGGGGTCCACATCACGCCAGGATACAGAGGGAGAATAAGCCCTGTGTTCACGGCTCCACGTCACACCAGGACACAGTGGGATGAAGGCTCGACCGTGTGTACACACTGCCACATCACACTAGTACACAGAGAGAGGACAGGCCATGTGTCCAGGGGTCCATGTCACCCCAGGATACAGAGGAAGGACCGGCCCTTTGTCCAGGGGTCCACGTCACACCCTAACATAGAGGAAGGCAGGCCAGGTCCTGTGTCCAGAAGTCCACATCACACCAGAACACAGAGGGAGGACAAACCCCATGTCCAGGGGTCCCCGTCACACCAGGACAGAGATGGAGGAAGGCAGGGCCCTGTGTCCACACATCCACATCAGACGGGGACAAAGAGGGAGGACAGGCTCCATGTCCAGTGGTCCACGACACACCAGGACAGAGATGGAGGAAGGCAGGGCCCCGTGTCCACATGTCCACATCACACCAGGACACAGAGGGAGGACAGGCCCCGTGTACAGGGGTCCACATCACACCAGGACACAGACGGAGGTCAGGCCAGGTGTTCAGGGGTCCACATCACAACAGGACATAGAGGGAGGAAGGCTGGGCCCTGTGTCCACATGTACACATCACAGCACGACACAGAGGAAGGACAGGCCCCTTGTCCCGGGGTCCACGCCACACCATGACATAGAGGGAGGAAGGCTCGGCCCTGTTTCTACATGTCCATATCACATCGGGACACAGAGGGAGGACAGGACCTGTGTCCAGGTGTGAATGTCACACCAGGACACAGAGGAAGTGTGACATTCCTCTGGACATTCCTCTGGTGTGACATTCACACCTGGACACAGAGGAAGGACAGACCCTGTGTCCAGGGGCCACATCTCACCAGGACACAGAGGAAGGACAGGCTCTGTGTCTAGGGGTCCACCTCACACCAGGACACAGAGGGAGGACAGGCCCCGTGTGCAGGGGTCCACATCACACCAGGACACACACGGAGGACAGGCCAGGTGTTCAGGGGTACACATCACACCAGGGCATAGAGGGAGGAAGGGTGGGCCCTCTGTCCACAGGTCCACATCACACCAGGACACAGAGGGAGGAGAGGCCCCATGTCCAGGGGTCCAAGTCACACCAGGACACAGAGGGAGGACAGACCCCATGTCCAGGGGTCCTTTTCACACTATGACATAGAGAGAGGAAGCCTGGGCCCTGTGTCCATATGACCATATCATACCAAGACAAAGAGGGAGGACAGAACCCATGTCCAGGCATCCACATCACACCAGGATACAGAGGTAGGACAGGCCCCATATCCAGGGTTTCACGACACACCAGGACATAGAGGGAGGAAGGCTGGGCCCTGTGTCCACAGGTCCACATCACAGCAGGAAAAAGAGAGAGGAGAGGCCCCATGTCCACGGGTCCACATGACACCAGAACACAGAGGGAGGACAAGCTCCGTGTCCAGGGCTTCACACCACACCAGGACACAGTGGGAGGATGGCTGGGCTGTTTGTGCACACTGTCATATCACACCAGAGCACAGAGAGACGACAGGCCATGTGTCCAGGGGTCCATGTCACACCAGGACACAGAGGATAGACAGGCGTCATTTCCAGGTGTCCATGTCACACCATGACATAGACGGAGGAAGGCTGGCTGCTGTGTCCACACGTCCACATCACACCAGGACCCAGAGGGAGGACAGGCTACGTGTCCAGGGATTCACGTCACACCAGGACAGAGATGGACGAAGGCTGGGCCCTGTGTCAACATGTCCACATCAGACCACGACACAGAGAGGGGACAGATCCCCTGTCCCGGGGTCCACGTCACAGCAGGACATACAGGGAGGGCAGGCCCCATGTCCAGGGGTCCACGTCACACCAGGACACAGAGGGAGGATAGGCCCTGTGTCCAGTTGTGAATGTCACACCAGGAAACAGAGGAAGGACAGGCCCCTTGTCCAGGGGTCTACCTCACACTAGGACACAGACGGAGGACGGGCCAGCTCTTCAGGCGTCCAGACCACACGAGGACATAGAAGGATGAAGGGTGGGCCCTCTGACCACATGTCCACATCACACCAGAACACAGAGGGAGGACAGGCCCCATGTCCAGGGGTCCACGTCACACCAGGACACAGGAGGACAAGCCCCGTGTCCAAGGGAACACGTAACACCAGGACACAGAGGGAGAAAGCCTAGGCCGTGTGTCCACACGTCCACATCACACCAGGACAGTGAGGGAGGAGAGGCCATGAGTCCAGGGGTTCATGGCACACCAGGACACAGAGGAAGCAGAGGCCCCGTGTCCCAGGGTCCAGGTCACACCAGGATATAGAGGGAGAAAGGCTGGGGCCTGTTTCCACACGTCCGCATCACACCAGGACACAGAGGGCGGAAAGGCCCCATGTCTAGGGGTCCATATCACACCAGGACACAGAGAGAGGACAGGCCCCATGTCCAGGGGTCTACATCTCACCAGGACCCAGAGGTACTAAAGGCCCCGTGTCCAGTGGTCCACATCACACCAGGACACAGAGGGACGACAGGATGCATGTACAGGTGTCCACATGACACTAGGACACAAAGGGAGGACAGGCACCGTGTCCAGGGGTCCACATCACACCAAGACACAGAGGGAGGACAGGCCCCGTGTCCAGGATCCCACATCACACCATGACATAGAGGGACGAAGGCTGGGCCCAGTGTCTACACATCCACATCATACCAGGACATAGAGGGAGCACAGGCCCCATGTCCACGTCACACCAGGACATAGAGGGAGGAAAGGCCCGGTGTCCAGGGGTCCAAATCACACCAGGACACCGAGGGAGAAAAGGCCCCGTATCCAGGGGTCCACATCACATCAGGACACAGAGGTCGGACGGGCCAAGTGTCCTGGAGTCCACTTCACACCAGGACACAGTGGGAGGACAGGCCCCATGTCCAGGGGTTCACGACACACCAGGACATAGAGGGAGGAAGGCTGTGCCCTGTGTCCACATGTCCACATCACATGAGGACACAGAGGGAGGAAAGGCCCTGTGTCCAGGGGAGATTGTTACACCAGGAGAAAGAGGAAGGACAGGCCCCGTGTCTACGGGTCCACATCACACCAGGACACAGAGGGAGGACTGGCCCCATGTCCAGGGGTCCACATGACACCAGTACACAGAGGGAGGACAGGCACCGTGTCCAGGCGCCCACATCACACCAGGACACAGAGGGAGGAAGGGTGGGCCCTCTGTCCACAGGTCCACATCACACCAGAACACAGAGGGAGGACCAGCCCCATGTCCATGGGTTCACGTCACACCAGCACATAGAGGGAGAAAGGCTGGGCCCTGTGTCCACACATTCACATTGCACCAGAACACAGAGGGAGGACAGGCCCCATGTCCACTGGTTCACGTCACACCAGGACATAGCAGGAGGAAGGCTGGGCCCTGTGTCCACACGTCCACAACAGACCAGGACACAGTGGGAGTACAGTCCCCATGTCCAGGGTTCCACATCACAACAGGATATAGACGGAGGACAGGCCCCGTATCCAGGAGTCGACATCACACCAGGACACAGAGGGAGGACAAACCCCATGTTGATAAGTCCACGTCACACCAGGAAATAGAGGGAGGACGGCTGCGCCGTGTTCAGACGTCCACATCACAGCAAGACATGCAGTGAGGACAGGCCCCATGTTCATGCGTCCACGTCAAACAAGGACATAGAAGGAGGACAGACCAGGTGTCCAGGGGTCCACATCACACCAGGACACAGAGGGAGGTGAGACCCCATGTCCAGGGGTCCACATCACATCACGACATAGAGGGAGGAAGGGTGGGCCCTCTTTCCACATGTGCACATCACACCAGGAAACAGAGGGAGGAGAGGCCCCATGTCTAGGGGTCCACGTCACACCAGGACATAGAGGGAGGACAGGCCCCGTATCCAGGGTTCCACATCACACCAGGACACAGACGGAGGACAAGCGCCATGTCGAGAGGTCCACATCACACCAGGACACAGAAGGGGAATGTTGGGCCCTGTTTCCACATGTCCACATCACACCAGGACACAGAGGGAGGACAGGCCCTGTTTCCAGGTGTGAAAGTCACACAAGGACACAGAGGAAGGACAGGACCTGTGTCCACGGTTCCACATCACACCAGGACACAGTGGGAGGACAGGCCCCATGTCGAGGGGTCCACGTCACACGAGGAAATGGACGGAGAAAGGCAGCGCCCTGTGTCCACACGTCCACATCACAGCAAGACTCACAGTGAGGACAAGCCCCATATCCAGGGGTCCACGTCACACCAGGACACAGAGGGAGGACAGGCCCTATTTCCAGGTGGGAAGGTCACACCAGGACACAGAGGAAGGACACGACCTGTGTCCAGCGTTCCACATCATACCAGGACACAGTAGGAGGACAGGCCCCATGTCCAGGGGTCCACATCACAAGAGGAAATAGACGGGGGAAGGCAGCGCCCTGTGTCCACACGTCCACATCACAGCAAGACACACAGTGAGGACAGGCCCCATATCCAGGGGTCCACGTCACACCAGGACATAGAGGGAGGACAGGCCCTGTTTCCAGGTGTGAAGGTCACACCAGGACATAGAGGGAGGACACGCCCTGTGTCCAGGGGTCCACATCACACCAGGACACAGAGGGAGGACAGGCCCTGTGTCCAGGGGTGATAGTTACACCAGGAGACAGAGGAAGGAGAGGCCCCGTGTCCAAGGGTCGACGTCACACCATGACAGAGGGAGGAAGGCTGGGTCCAGTGTCCACACGTCCACGTAACACCAGGACACAGAGGCAGGAAAGGCCCCATGTCCAGTGGTGCACGTTACACCAGGTCAGAGATGCAGGAAGGCTGGGCCCTATGTCCACACGTCCACAACAGACAAGGACACAGAGGGAGGACAGTCCCCATGTCCAGGGGTCCATGTCACAAGAGGACACAGAGGGAGGACAGGCCCCATGTCCACAGGTTCACGTCACACCAGGACATAGAGGGAGTAAGGCTGGGCCCTGTGTCCACACGTCCCCATCACACCAGGACACAGAGGGAGGATAGGCCCTGTGTCCTGGTGTCAATGACACACCAGGACACAGAGGAAGGACAGGACCTGTATCCAGGGTCCCACATCACACCAGGACACAGTGGGAGGACAGGCCCCATGTCTAGGGGTCCACGTCACACCAGGACATAGAGGGAGGAAGGCTGGGCCCTGTGTCCACACGTTCACATCACACCAGGACACAGAGGGAGCACAGACCCCATGTCCACGGGTTCATGTCACACCAGGACACAGAGGGAGGAAGGCTGGGCCCTGTGTCCACACATCCACATCACACAGGGAAACAGAGGGAGGACAGGCCCTGTGTCCAGGTGTGAATGTCACACCAGGACACAGAAGAAGGACAGGCCCTGTGTCCAGGGGTACACGTCAAACCAGTACACAGAGGAAGAACAGGCCCCGTGTCCAGGGGTCCACCTCACACCAGGACACAGAGGGAGGATAGGCCCCATGTCCAGGGGTCCACATCACACCAGGACATAGAGGGAGGAAGGCTGGGCCCTGTGTCCACACGTCCACATCACACCAGGACACAGAGGGAGGACAGGCCCCATGTCCAGGGTTTCATGACACACCAGGACATAGATGGAGGAAGTCTGGGCCCTGTGTCCACACATCCACATCACACGGGGACACAGAGGGAGGACAGGCCCTGTGTCCAGGGGTACACATCAAACCAGTACACAGAGGAAGTACAGGCCCCGTGTCCTGGGGTCCACCTCACACCAGGACACAGAGGGAGGAAAGGCCCCATGTTCAGGGATCCACATCACACCAGGACATAGACAGGGGACAGGCCAGGTTTTCAGGGGTCCACATCACACCAGGACATAGAGGGAAGAAGGGTGGGCCCTCTGTCCACATGTCCACATCACACCAGGACACAGAGGGAGGAGAGGCCCCATGTGAAGGGGTCCACGCCACACCAGGATATACAGGGAGGACTGGCCCTGTATCCAGGGGTCCACGTCACATCAGCACACAGAGGGAGGACAAGCCCCATGTTGAGGGGTCCACGTCACACCAGCAAATACCGGGAGGACGGCTGCGCCGTGTCCAGACGTCCACATCACAGGAACACACACAGTGAGGACAGGCCCAATGTCCAGGGGTCCACGTCACACCAGGACATAGAGGGAAGACAGGCCCCGTGTCGAGGGGTCCACATCACACCAGGACACAGAGGGAGGACAGGCCCCATGTCCATGGGTTCACGTCACACCAGGACACAGAGGGAGAACAGGCCCCGTGTTCAGGGGTCCACATCACACCAGGAGACAGACGGAGGACAGGCCAGGTGTTCAGGAGTCCACATCACACCAGGACATAGAGGGAGAAAGGGTGAGCCCTATGTCCACATGTCCACATGGCACCAGGACACAGAGGGAGGAGTGACCCCATGTCCAGGGGTCTACCTCTCACCAGGATATAGAGGGAGGACAGGCCTTGTATCCAGGCGTCCACGTCATACCAGGACACAGAGGGAGGACAAGCCCCATGTCGAGAGGTCCACCTCACATCAGGATATAGAAAGGGAAGGCTGGGCCCTGTTTCCACATGTCCACATCATACCAGGACACACAGGGAGGACAGGCCCCATGTCCAGGGATCCACGTCACACGAGGACACAGAGGGAGGACACGACCCATGTCCACGGGTTCACGTCACACCAGGACATAGAGGGAGGAAAGCTGGGCCCTGTGTCCACACGTCCACATCACACCAGGACACAGAGGGAGGACAGGCCCCGTGTCCAGGCGTGCACGTCAAACCAGGACATAGAAGGAGGACAGACCAGGTGTCCGGGGTCTACATCACACCAGGACAGAGAGGGAGAACAGGCCCCGTGTCCAGGGGTCCACATCATACCAGGACACCGAGGTAGGACAGGCCCCATATCCAGGGGTCCACATCACACCAAGACACAGAGGGAGGGCAGGCCCCATGTCCAGGGTTTCATGACACACCAGGATATAGAGGGAGGAACTTTCGTCCCTGTGTCCACACGTCCACAGCACACCGGGACACAGAGGGAGGACAGGACCTGTTTCCAGGGGTGAATGTCACACCAGGACTCAGAGGAAGGACAGGACCTGTGTCCAGGGTTCCACATCACACCAGGACACAGTGGGAGGACAGGCCCCATGTCCAGGGGTCCATGTCACACGAGGAAATAGACGGAGGAAGGCAGCACCCTGTGTCCACACGTCCACATCACAGCAAGACACAGTGAGGACAGGCCCCATATCCAGGGGTCCACGTCACACCAGGACATACGAGGAGGACAGGCCCTGTGTCCAGGGGTTCACATCACACCAGGACACAGAGGGAGGACAGGCCCTGTTTCCAGGGGTGATTGTTACACCAGGAGAGAGAGGAGGGAGAGGCCTCGTGTCCAGGGGTACACATCACACTAGTACACAGAGGCAGTACAGGCCCCGTGTCCAAGGATCCACCTCACACCAGGACACAGAGGGAGGACAGGCCCCATGTCCAGGGGTCCACATCACACCAGGACACAGAGGGAAGACAGACCAGGTGTTCACGGGTCCACATCACACCAGGACATAGAGGGAGGAAGGGTGGGCCCTCTGTCCACATGTCCATATCACACCAGGACACAGAGGGATGAGAGGCCCCATGTCCTGGGGTCCACGTCACAGCAGGACACAGAGGGAGGACAGGCCCCATGTCCAGGGATCCACATCACACCAAGACACAGAGGGAGGGCAGGCCGTATGTCCACAGGTTCACGTCACACCAGGATATAGAGGGAGGAAGTCTGGCCCCTGTGTCCACACGTCCACATCACACCGGCACACAGAGGGAGGACAGGCCCTGTGTCCTGGTGTGAATCTCGCACCAGGACACAGAGGAAGGACAGGACCTGTGTCCAGGGTCCCACATCACACCAGGACACAGTGGGAGGACAGGCCCTGGGTTCAGGTGTGAATCTCACACCAGGACACAGAGGGAGGACAGGCCCCACTTCAAGAGTTCCAGACCCACCTGACAAACGCGATGAAACCTCGTCTCTACTAAAAATGAAAAAAAAAAAAAAAAAGTGGCCCGGCATGGTATTTGGTGCCTGTGGTCCCAGCTACTCAGGAGGCTGAGGAAGGAGAATCGCTTGCACCTGGGAGGCGGAGGGTGCAGTGAGCCCAGATCACATCACTACACTCCAGCCTGGGTGACAGAGGAAGACTCGGTCTCAAAAAGGCAATTGATGGCCAGATGCAGTGGCTTACACCTGTAATCCCAGCACTTTAGGAGGCTGAGGCATGTGGGTCACAAAGTCAGGAGGTCAAGACCAGCGTGGCCAAAATGATGAAAGCTCGTCTCTACTAAAAATACAAAAATCTAGTCAGGCCCAGTGGCAGGTGCCTGTAATCCCAGTTACTGTGGCAGCTGAGGCAGGAGAATCGCTTGAATCTGGGAGGCAGAGGTTGCGGTGAGCCGAGATTGCGCCACTGCACTCCAGCCTGGGTGACAGAGGGAAACACCATCTCAAAAATATATATATATAAGTAAATAAATAAATAAAACATTTAAAAATTTAAAAACTTTTTACAAGGGGGTTGGGGGAACACATGTAGCCAGGAACAGACCTGTGGGGAGGCCGGGGCACCCTGTCTGGGTGCCTTCAGGACGCGGTGACCGTGGCCTGCAGCCTGCAGAGCGGGAGCTGGTCAGCTCACGTCTCAGCCCTTCTGAGGCTGCTGTCTGGGCTCCCGGGTGCCTGCAACCCCGGTAAAATAACACAGACCCTGACGGGGGTGATCATGGAGCCAGGAAGATGCTGCTCACATATCCTTTTTGGCCACGCCGGGCCATTTTTCCTTTTTGTTTTTAATTTTATTTTAAGTTCTGGGATACATGTGCACATCTTGCAGGATTGTTACAGAGGTATACACATGGCGTGGTATCTCCTAATGCTATCCCTCCCCAATCCCCCCACCCCGTGTTATCCCTCCCCTAACCCCCTGTTTTGTTG